>NW_027446413.1:0-59447 GCF_038048845.1 Mixophyes fleayi | reverse complement strand
CAATGATTCAATAACTGATTCATGATTATGATTCATGATTCAATTCATGATTCATGATTCGATTCATGATTTATGATTCAAGTCATGATTCATTTCATGCATCAACAATTCATGATTCATGATTCAATTCATGATTCATGATTCGATTCATGATTTATGATTCGATCTTGATTTATGATTCGATTCATGATTCAATTCATGATTCATGATTCATTTCATGATTCATGATTCATGATTCAATTCATGATTCAGTTCATGATTCATGATTCAATTCATGATTCATGATTCGATTCATGATTCATGATTCATGATTCATAATTCATTATTCAATTCCTGATTCATGATTCGATTCATGATTCATGATTCAATTAATGATTCATGATTTAAATCATGATTCATGATTCAATTCATGATTCCATGATTCAACTCATGATTCATGATTCGAGTCATGATTTATGATTCGATTCATGATTCATGATTCGATTCATGATTCATGATTCATTTCATGATTCATAATTCAATTCATGATTCAATTCATGATTCGATTCATGATTCATGATTCCATTCATGATTCATGATTTGATTCATGATTCATGATTCGTTTCATGATTCATGATTCATGATTCAATTCATGATTTAGTTCATGATTCATGATTCAATTCATGATTAATGATTTATGATTCATTCATGATTCATTTCATGATTTAATTCATGATTCATTTCATGATTCATGATTCATGATTCAATTCATGATTAAATTCATGATTCATGATTCAATTCATGATTAATGATTCATGATTTGATTCATGATTCATGATTCATGATTCATGATTCATGATTCAATTCATGATTCATGATTCGATTCATGATTCATGATTCATGATTCGATTCATGATTCATGATTCATGATTCATGATACATGATTTAATTCCTGATTCATGATTCGATTCATGATTTATGATTCAATTCATGATTCATGATTCATGATTCGATTCATGATTCATGATTTATGATTCATGATTCATGATTCATGATTCAATTCATGATTCATGATTCCATTCATGATTCATGATTCATGATTCATGATTTAATTCTTGATTCATGATTCATGATTCATGATTTAATTCTTGATTCATGATTTATGATTCAATTCATGATTCATGATTTAAATTATGATTCATGATTCATGATTAGATTCAAATTCATGATTCATGATTCAATTCATGATTCATGATTCAATTCATGATTCATGATTCGATTCATGATTCATTATTCATTTCATGATTCATGATTCATGATTCAATTCATGATTCAATTCATGATTCATGATTCGATTCATGATTCGATTCATGATTCATGATTCAATTCATGATTCATGATTCGATTCATGATTCGATTCATGATTCATGATTCATTTCATGATTCATTATTCAATTCATGATTCAATTCATGATTCATGATTCGATTCATGACTCATGATTCCATTCATGATTCATGATTCCATTCATGATTCATGATTCATGATTCAATTCATGATTCATGATTCATGATTCGATTCATGACTCATGATTCGATTCATAAATCATTATTCAATTCATGATTCAATTCATGATTCATGATTAGTTTCATGATTCATGATTCAATTCATAATTCATGATTCATGATTCAATTCATGATTCATAATTCATGATTTAATTCATGATTCATGATTCATGATTTGATTCATGATTCATGATTCTTGATTCATGATTTAGTTCATGATTCATGATTCAATTCATGATTAATGATTTATGATTCAATTCATGATTCATTTCATGATTTATTTCATGATCACGATTCAAGATTCATTCATGATTCAATTCATGATTCATGATTCAGTTCATGATTCATGATTCATGATTTGATTCATGATTCAATTCATGATTCATGATTTATGATTCATGATTCAAGATTCGATTTCATGATTTATGATTCGATTCATGATTTATGATTCGATTCATGATTCAATTCATGATTCATGATTCAATTCATGATTCAATTCATGATTCATGATTCAAATCATGATTCATGATACATGATTTGATTCATGATTCATGATTCATGATTCATGATTCAATTCATGATTCATGATTCGATTCATGATTCATGATTCATGATTCATGATTCTATTCATGATTCATGATTCATATCATGATTTATGATTCGATCATGATTCAATTCATGATTCATGATTCATGATTCAATTCATGATTCAGTCATGATTCATGATTCAATTCATGATTCATGATTCATGATTTGATTCATGATTCATGATTCATGATTCATGATTCCATTCATGATTCATGATTCCATTCATGATTCATGATTCATGATTCATGATTCATGATTCAATTCATGATTCATGATTAATGATTCATGATACATGATTTAATTCCTGATTCGATTCATGATTTATGATTCAATTCATGATTCATGATTCATGATTCGATTCATGATTCATGATTTATGATTCATTAGATTCATGATTCATAATTCAATTCATGATTCATGTTTCGATTCATGATTCATGATTCATGATTCATGATTTAATTCCTGATTCATGATTTATGATTCAATTCATGATTCATGATTCATGATTCGATTCATGATTCATGATTTATGATTCATGATTCATGATTTAATTCATGATTCATGATTCATGATTAGATTCAAATTCATGATTCATGATTCAATTCATGATTCATGATTCAATTCATGATTCATGATTTATGATTCATGATTCAATTCATGATTCAAGATTCGATTCATGATTTATGATTCGATTCATGATTTATGATTCGATTCATGATTCAATTCATGATTCATGATTCATGATTCAATTCATGATTCAATTCATGATTCATGATTCAAATCATGATTCATGATACATGATTTGATTCATGATTCATGATTCATGATTCATGATTCCATTCATGATTCATGATTCGATTCATGATTCATGATTCATGATTCATGATTCCATTCATGATCATGATTCGATTCATGATTCATGATTCATGATTCATGATTCAATTCATGATTCATGATTCATATCATGATTTATGATTCGATTCATGATTCAATTCAGTGATTCATGATTCATGATTCAATTCATGATTCAGTTCATGATTCATGATTCAATTCATGATTCATGATTCATGATTTGATTCATGATTCATGATTCATGATTCATGATTCCATTCATGATTCAATGATTCGATTCATGATTCATGATTCATGATTAATGATTCATGATACATGATTTAATTCCTGATTCGATTCATGATTATGATTCAATTCATGATTCATGATTCATGATTCGATTCATGATTCATGATTTATGATTCATGATTCATGATTCATGATTCAATTCAATGATTCATGTTTCGATTCATGATTCATGATTCATGATTCATGATTTAATTCCTGATTCATGATTTATGATTCAATTCATGATTCATGATTCATGATTCGATTCATGATTCATGATTTATGATTCATGATTCATGATTAATTCATGATTCATGATTCATGATTAGATTCAAAATTCATGATTCATGATTCATTCATGATTCATGATTCAATTCATGATTCATGATTCGATTCATGATTCATTATTCATTTCATGATTCATGATTCATGATTCAATTCATGATTCAATTCATGATTCATGATTCGATTCATGATTCATGATTCAATTCATGATTCATGATTCGATTCATGATTCGATTCATGATTCATGATTCATTTCATGATTCATTATTTAATTCATGATTCAATTCATGATTCATGATTCGATTCATGATTCATAATTCCCTTCATGATTCATGATTCCATACATGATTCCTGATTCGATTCATAAATCATTATTCAATTCATGATTCCTGATTCGATTTATAAATCATTATTCAATTCATGATTCAATTCATGATTCATGATTAGTTTCATGATTCATGATTCAATTCATAATTCATGATTCATGATTCAATTCATGATTCATAATTCATGATTTAATTCATGATTCATGATTCATGATTTGATTCATGATTCATGATTCTTGATTCATGATTTAGTTCATGATTCATGATTCAATTCATGATTAATGATTTATGATTCAATTCATGATTCATGATTCATTTCATGATTTAATTCATGATTTATTTCATGATTCACGATTCAAGATTCAATTCATGATTCAATTCATGATTCATGATTCAGTTCATGATTCATGATTCATGATTTGATTCATGATTCAATTCATGATTCATGATTTATGATTCATGATTCAATTCATGATTCATGATTCGATTCATGATTCAATTCCTGATTCATGATTCATTTCATGATTCATGATTCATGATTCAATTCATGATTCAATTCATGATTTATGATTCAAGTCATGATTCATTTTTATGCATCAACAATTCATGATTCATGATTCAATTCATGATTCATGATTCGATTCATGATTTATGATTCGATTCATGATTCAATTCATGATTCATGATTCAATTCATGATTCATGATTCATGATTTAATTCATGATTCATGATTCATGATTCATGATTCAATTCATGATTCATGATTCGATTCATGATTCATGATTCATGATTTATGATTCATGATACAAGATTTAATTCCTGATTCATGATTCGATACATGATTTATGATTCAATTCATGATTCATGATTCATGATTCGATTCATGATTCATGATTTATGATTCATGATTCATGATTCATGATTCAATTAATGATTCATGATTTGATTCATGATTCATGATTCATAATTTAGTTCCTGATTCATGATTTATGATTCAATTCATGATTCATGATTTATGATTCATGATTCATGATTCATGATTTAATTCATGATTCATGATTCATGATTAGATTCAAAATTCATGATTCATGATTCAATTCATGATTCATGATTCGATTCATGATTCATTATTCATTTCATGATTCATGATTCAATTCATGATTCATGATTCGATTCATGATTCGATTCATGATTCATTATTCATTTCATGATTCATGATTCATGATTCAATTCATGATTCATGATTCGATTCATGATTCGATTCATGATTCATGATTTAATTCATGATTCATGATTCATTTCATGATTCATTATTCAATTCATGATTCAATTCATGATTCATGATTCGATTCATGATTCATGATTCCATTCATCATTCATGATTCCATTCATGATTCATGATTCATGATTCAATTCATGATTCATGATTCGATTCATGATTCATTATTCATTTCATGATTCATGATTCATGATTCAATTCATGATTCAATTCATGATTCATGATTCGATTCATGATTCGATTCATGATTCATGATTCAATTCATGATTCATGATTCATTTCATGATTCATTATTCAATTCATGATTCGATTCATGATTCATGATTCCATTCATGATTCATGATTCCATTCATGATTCATGATTCCATTCATGATTCATGATTCATGATTCAATTCATGATTCAATTCATGATTCATGATTCGATTCATGATTCGATTCATGATTCATGATTCAATTCATGATTCATTATTCAATTCATGATTCAATTCATGATTCATGATTCGATTCATGATTCATGATTCCATTCATGATTCATGATTCCATTCATGATTCATTATTCATGATTCAATTCATGATTCAATTCATGATTCATGATTCGATTCATGATTCGATTCATGATTCATGATTCAATTCATGATTCATGATTCATTTCGTGATTCATTATTCAATTCATGATTCAATTCATGATTCATGATTCGATTCATGATTCATGATTCGATTCATGATTCCATTCATGATTCATGATTCCATTCATGATTCATGATTCATGATTCAATTCATGATTCATGATTCGATTCATGATTCGATTCATGATTCATGATTCATTTCATGATTCATTATTTAATTCATGATTCAATTCATGATTCATGATTCGATTCATGATTCATGATTCCATTCATGATTCATGATTCCATACATGATTGATGATTCATGATTCAATTCATGATTCATGATTCATGATTCCATTCATGATTCCTGATTCAATTCATAAATCATTATTCAATTCATGATTCAATTCATGATTCATGATTAGTTTCATGATTCATGATTCAATTCATAATTCATGATTCATGATTCAATTCATGATTCATAATTCATGATTTAATTCATGATTCATGATTCATGATTTGATTCATGATTCATGATTCTTGATTCATGATTTAGTTCATGATTCATGATTCAATTCATGATTAATGATTTATGATTCAATTCATGATTCATGATTCATTTCATGATTCATGATTCGATTCATGATTTGATTCATGATTCATGATTCATTTCATGATTCATTTCATGATTCATTTTTTAATTCATGATTCAATTCATGATTCATGATTAGTTTCATGATTCATGATTCAATTCATAATTCATGATTCATGATTCAATTCATGATTCATAATTCATGATTTAATTCATGATTCATGATTCATGATTTGATTCATGATTCATGATTCTTGATTCATGATTTAGTTCATGATTCATGATTCAATTCGTGATTAATGATTTATGATTCAATTCATGATTCATGATTCATTTCATGATTTAATTCATGATTTATTTCAAGATTCACGATTCAAGATTCAATTCATGATTCAATTCATGATTCATGATTCAGTTCATGATTCATGATTCATGATTTGATTCATGATTCAATTCATGATTCATGATTTATGATTCATGATTCAATTCATGATTCGATTCATGATTTATGATTCAAGTCATGATTCATTTTTATGCATCAACAATTCATGATTCATGATTCAATTCATGATTCATGATTCGATTCATGATTTATGATTCGATTCATGATTCAATTCCTGATTCATGATTCATTTCATGATTCAATTCATGATTCATGATTCAATTCATGATTCATGATTCATGATTTGATTCATGATTCAATTCATGATTCATGATTTGATTCATGATTCATGATTCATGATTCATGATTCAATTCATGATTCATGATTCGATTCATGACTCATGATTCATGATTCGATTCATGATTCATGATTCATGATTCATGATTCATGATTCAATTCATGATTCATGATTCGATTCATGACTCATGATTCATGATTTGATTCATGATTCATGATTCATGATTCAATTCATGATTAATGATTTATGATTCAATTCATGATTCATGATTCATTTCATGATTTAATTCATGATTTATTTCATGATTCACGATTCAAGATTCAATTCATGATTCAATTCATGATTCATGATTCAGTTCATGATTCATGATTTGATTCATGATTCAATTCATGATTCATGATTTATGATTCATGATTCAATTCATGATTCATGATTCGATTCATGATTTATGATTCAAGTCATGATTCATTTCATGCATCAACAATTCATGATTCATGATTCAATTCATGATTCATGATTCGATTCATGATTTATGATTCGATTCATGATTTATGATTCGATTCATGATTCAATTCATGATTCATGATTCATTTCATGATTCCTGATTCAAATTGTGATTCAGCTCATGATTCATGATTCAATTCATGATTCGTGATTCATGATTCTAATCATGATTCATTATTCATGATTCATGAATTATGATTTAATTCCTGATTCATGATTCGATTCATGATTCATGATTCAATTCATGATTCATGATTCATGATTAGATTCATGATTCATGATTCATGATTCGATTCATGATTCATGATTTATGATTAGATTCATATTTCATGATTCATGATTTAATTCATGATTCATGATTCAATTCATGATTCATGATTCATGATTAGATTCATATTTCATGATTCATGATTCAATTCATGATTCATGATTCAATTCATGATTCATGATTTGTTTCATGATTCATGATTCAATTCATAATTTATGATTCATGATTCATGATTAAATTCATAATTTATGATTCATGATTCATGATTCAATTCATGATTCATGATTAAATTCATGATTCATGATTCAATTCATGATTCATGATTCGATTCATGATTCATGATTTGATTCATGATTCATGATTCAATTCATGATTAATGATTTATGATTCAATTCATGATTCATGATTCATTTCATGATTTAATTCATGATTCATTTCATGATTTATGATTCATGATTCAATTTATGATTGAATTCATGATTCATGATTCAATTCATGATTCATGATTCATGATTCAATTCATGATTTATGATTCGATTCATGATTCAATTTATGATTCATTTCATGATTCAATTCATGATTCATGATTCAATGCATGATTCATGATTCGATTCATGATTCATGATTCGATTCATGATTCAACTCATGATTCATGATTCATGATTCAATTCATGGTTCATGATTCGATTCATGATTCATAATTCATGATTCGATTCATGATTCATGATTCGATTCATGATTCATGATTCAATTCATGATTCAATTCATGATTCATAATTCAATTCATGATTCATGGTTCATGATTCGATTCATGATTTAATTCATAATTCAATTCATGATTCATGATTCGATTAATGATTCATGATTCATTTCATGACTCATGATTCATGATTCAATTCATGATTCATGATAGTTTCATGATTCATGATTAAATTAATGATTCATGATTTAAATCATGATTCATGATTCAATTCATGATTCATGATTCATGATTCATGATTCAATTCATGATTCAATTCATGATTCATGATTCATGATTCATGATTTAATTCATGATTCATGATTCAATTCATGATTCATGATTCATGATTTATGATTTAATTCATGATTCATGATTCAATTCATGATTCATGATTCAATTCATGATTCATGATTCGATTCATGATTCATGATTCGATTCATTAATCATGATTTGATTCATGATTCATGATTCATTTCATGATTCATAATTCAATTCATGATTCACTTCATGATTCGATTCATGATTCATGATTCCATTCATGATTCATAATTCATGATTCAATTCATGATTCATGATTCATGATTCATGATTCGATTCATGATTCATGATTTATGATTCTTGATTCATGATTCATGATTCATGATTCGATTCATGATTCATGATTCATGATTCTTGATTCATGATTTGATTCATGATTCATGATTCGTTTCATGATTCATGATTCATGATTCAATTCATGATTTAGTTCATGATTCATGATTCAATTTATGATTAATGATTTATGATTCAATTCATGATTCATGATTCATTTCATGATTCATGATTCAATTCATGATTCATTTCATGATTCAATTCATGATTCATGATTCAATTCATGATTTAGTTCATGATTCATGATTCAATTCATGATTCATGATTCATGATTCAATTCATGATTTATGATTTGATTCATGATTCATGATTCAATTCATGATTCATGATTCAATGCATGATTCATGATTCGATTCATGATTCATGATTCGTGATTCATGATTCGATTCATGATTCATGATTCATGATTCATGATTTAATTCCTGATTCATGATTCGATTCATGATTTATGATTCAATTCATGATTCATGATTCATGATTAGATTCATGATTCATTATTCATGATTCATGATTAGATTCATATTTCATGATTCATGATTCGATTCATGATTTATGATTCAATTCATGATTCATGATTTGTTTCATGATTCATGATTTGTTTCATGATTCATGATTAAATTCATAATTTATGATTCATGATTCATGATTCAATTCATAATTTATGATTCATGATTCATGATTCAATTCATGATTCATGATTCATGATTCAATTCATGATTCATGATTCATGATTTAATTCATGATTCATGATTTAGTTCATGATTCATGATTCAATTCATGATTGATGATTTATGATTCAATTCATGATTCATGATTTATTTCATGATTTAATTCATGATTCATTTCATGAATCTTGATTCATGATTCAATTCATGATTCAATTTATGATTCATGATTCGATTCATGATTCGATTCATGATTCATGATTCATGATTCAATTCATGATTCATGATTCATGATTAGATTCATAATTCATGATTCATGATTTAATTCATGATTCATGATATTATTCATGATTCATTTCATGATTCATGATTCAATTCATAATTCAATTCATGATTCATGAGTTGATTCATGATTCGATTCATGTTTCATGATTCAATTCATGATTCATAATTCAATTCATGATTCATGATTCATGATTCATGATTCAATTCATGATTCATGATTTGATTCATGATTCATGATTTGATTCATGATTCATGATTCAATTCATGATTAATGATTTATGATTTAATTCATGATTCATGATTCATTTCATGATTTAATTCATGATTCATTTCATGATTTATGATTCATGATTCAATTTATGATTGAATTCATGACTCATGATTCATTTCATGATTCATGATTCATGATTCAATTCATGATTTATGATTCGATTCATGATTCA
The DNA here is from genome assembly GCF_038048845.1 of Mixophyes fleayi. Classification (NCBI taxonomy): domain Eukaryota; kingdom Metazoa; phylum Chordata; class Amphibia; order Anura; family Limnodynastidae; genus Mixophyes; species Mixophyes fleayi. Next base: position 48,868 of record NW_027446413.1, on the reverse strand, counting down.
TGATTCAATTCATGATTCATTTCATGATTCAATTCATGATTCATGATTCCATGCATGATTCATGATTCAATTCATGATTCATTATTCGATTCATGATTCAATTCATGATTCATGATTCATTTCATGATGCATGATTCATGATTCAATTCATGATTCAGTTCATGATTCATGATTCAATTCATGATTCATGATTCGATTCATGATTCATGATTCATAATTCATGATTCAATTCCTGATTCATGATTCGATTCATGATTCATGATTCAATTCATGATTCATAATTCAATTCATGATTCATGGTACATGATTCGATTCATGATTCAATTCATGATTCATGATTCGATTAATGATTCATGATACATTTCATGATTCATGATTCATGATTCAATTCATGATTCATGATAGATTCATGATTCATGATTCAATTAATGATTCATGATTTAAATCACGATTCATGATTCAATTCATGATTCATGATTCATGATTCAATTAATGATTCGATTCATGATTCATGATTCGATTCATGATTCATGATTAAATTAATGATTCATGATTTAAATCATGATTCATGATTCAATTCATGATTCATGATTCATGATTCATGATTCAATTCATGATTCAATTCATGATTCATGATTCATGATTCATGATTCAATTCATGATTCATAATTCAATTCATGATTCATGATTCAATTCATGATCCATGATTAGATTCATGATTCATGATTCGATTCATGATTCATGATTCATTTCATGATTCATAATTCAATTCATGTTTCAATTCATGATTCGATTCATGATTCATGATTCCATTCATGATTCATAATTCATGATTCAATTCATGATTTATAATTCATGATTCGATTCATGATTCATGATTCTTGATTCATGATTTGATTCATGATTCATGATTCGTTTCATGATTCATGATTCATGATTCAATTCATGATTTAGTTCATGATTCATGATTAAATTCATGATTAATGATTTATGATTCAATTCATGATTCATGATTCATTTCATGATACATGATTCAATTCATGATTCATTTCATGATTCAATTCATGATTCATGATTCAATTCATGATTTAGTTCATGATTCATGATTCAATTCATGATTCATGATTCAGTTCATGATTTATGATTCGATTCATGATTCATGATTCAATTCATGATTCAATTCATGATTCATGATTCGATTCATGATTCGATTCATGATTCATGATTCGATTCATGATTCATGATTCATTTCATGATTCATTATTCAATTCATGATTCAATTCATGATTCATGATTCGATTCATGATTCATGATTCGATTCATGATTCATGATTCCATTCATGATTCATGATTCCATTCATGATTCATGATTCATGATTCGATTCATGATTCATGATTCGATTCATGATTCATGATTCATGATTCATTTCATGATTCATTATTTAATTCATGATTCAATTAATGATTCATGATTCGATTCATGATTCATGATTCCATTCATGATTCATGATTCCATACATGATTCATGATTCATGATTCAATTCATGATTCATGATTCATGATTCCATTCATGATTCCTGATTCAATTCATAAATCATTATTCAATTCATGATTCAATTCATGATTCATGATTAGTTTCATGATTCATGATTCAATTCATAATTCATGATTCATGATTCAATTCATGATTCATAATTCATGATTTAATTCATGATTCATGATTCATGATTTGATTCATGATTCATGATTCTTGATTCATGATTTAGTGCATGATTCATGATTCAATTCATGATTAATGATTTATGATTCAATTCATGATTCATGATTCATTTCATGATTCATGATTCGATTCATGATTCGATTCATGATTCATGATTCATTTCATGATTCATTTCATGATTCATTATTTAATTCATGATTCAATTCATGATTCATGATTAGTTTCATGATTCATGATTCAATTCATAATTCATGATTCATGATTCAATTCATGATTCATAATTCACGATTTAATTCATGATTCATGATTCATGATTTGATTCATGATTCATGATTCTTGATTCATGATTTAGTTCATGATTCATGATTCAATTCATGATTCATGATTCCATTCATGATTCATGATTCCATTCATGATTCATGATTCCATTCATGATTTATGATTCCATTCATGATTCATGATTCATGATTCGATTCATGATTCATGATTCCATTCATAAATCATGATTCAATTCATGATTCATGATTTGTTTCATGATTCATGATTCAATTCATGATTCATGATTCATGATTAGTTTCATGATTCATGATTCATGATTAATGATTCATGATTCAATTCATGATTCAATTCATGATTCATTATTCATGATTCGATTCATGATTCATGATGCGATTCATGATTCATGATTCAATTCATGATTGAATTCATAATTCATGATTGAATTCAAGATTCATGATTCATGATTCGATTCATGATTCATGATTCGATTCATGATTGAATTCATGATTCATGATTCATGATTCAATTCATGATTCAGTTCATGATTCAACTCATGATTCGATTCATGATTCATGATTAGATTCATGATTCAATTCATGATTCATGATTCATGATTCAATTCATGATTCATGATTCATGATTCATGATTCATAATTCATGATTCATGATTCATGATTCAATTCCTGATTCATGATTCAATCCATGATTCAATTCATGATTCAATTCATGATTCATGATTCATGATTCAATTCATGATTCATGATTCATGATTCATGATTCATGATTGAATTCCTGATTCATGATTCATGATTCATGATTCAATTCATGATTCAATTCATGATTCTTGATTCGATTCATGATTCATGATTCATGATTCGATTCATGATTTATGATTCATGATTCATGATTTATGATTCATGATTCAATTCATGATTCATGATTCATGATTCATGATTAGATTCATAATTCATGATTCATGATTCAATTCATGATACATGATTCAATTCATGATTCATGATTCGATTCATAAATCATGATTCGAGATTCAATTCATGATTCATGTTTCATGATTCAATTCATGATTCAAGATTCATGATTCAGGATTCAATTCATGATTCAATTCATGATTCATGATTCATGATTCAATTCATGATTCATGATTCATGATTCAATTCATGATTCATGATTCGATTCATGATTCATGATTCCATTCATGGTTCATGATTCCATACATGATTTATGATTCCATTCATGATTCATGATTCATGATTCATGATTTGATTCATGATTCATGATGCGATTCATGATTCATGATTCAATTCATGATTCAATTCATAATTCATGATTGAATTCAAGATTCATGATTCATGATTCAATTCATGATTCATGATTCGATTCATGATTGAATTCATGATTCATGATTCATGATTCATTATTCAATTCATGATTCAGTTCATGATTCATGATTCAATTTATGATTCGATTCATGATTCATGATTCGATTCATGATTCATGATTCAATTCATGATGCATTTCATGATTCATGATTAGATTCATGATTCAATTTATGATTCATGATTCGATTCATGATTCATGATTCCATTCATGATTCATGATTCCATTCATGATTCATGATTCCATTCATGATTCATGATTCATGATTCGATTCATGATTCATGATGCGATTCATGATTCATGATTCAATTCATGATTGAATTCATAATTCATGATTGAATTCAAGATTCATGATTCATGATTCGATTCATGATTCATGATTCGATTCATGATTGAATTCATGATTCATGATTCATGATTCATGATTCAATTCATGATTCAGTTCATGATTCATGATTCAATTCATGATTCGATTCATGATTCATGATTCGATTCATGATTCATGATTCATGATTCATGATTCAATTCATGATTCATGATTCATGATTCAATTCATGATTCATGATTCATGATTCATGATACATGATTCATGATTCATGATTCAATTCCTGATTCATGATTCAATCCATGATTCAATTCATGATTCAATTCATGATTCATGATTCATGATTCAATTCATGATTCATGATTCATGATTCATGATTCATGATTCATGATTGAATTCCTGATTCATGATTCATGATTCATGATTCATGATTAAATTCATGATTCAATTCATGATTCATGATTCGATTCATGATTCATGATTCATGATTCATGATTCGATTCATGATTTATGATTCATGATTCATGATTTATGATTCATGATTCAATTCATGATTCATGATTCATAATTAGATTCATAATTCATGATTCAATTCATGATTCATGATTCAATTCATGATTCATGAATCGATTCATAATTCATGATTCGAGATTCAATTCATGATTCATGATTCATGATTCAATTCATGATTCATGATTCATGATTCATGATTCATGATTCATGATTCAATTCCTGATTCATGATTCATGATTCATGATTCATGATTCAATTCATGATTCAATTCATGATTCATGATTCGATTCATGATTCATGATTCGATTCATGATTTAAGATTCATGATTCATGATTTATGATTCATGATTCAATTCTTGATTCATGATTCATGATTAGATTCATAATTCATGATTCAATTCATGATTCATGATTCAATTCATGATTCATGATTCGATTCATAATTCATGATTCGAGATTTAATTAATGATTCATGATTCATGATTGAATTCATGATTCATTATTCATGATTCATGATTCAATTCATGATTCAATTCATGATTCATGATTCATGATTCAATTCATGATTTATGATTCAGGATTCGATTCATGATTCATGATTCAATTCATGATTCATGATGCATTTCATGATTCATAATTAAATTCATGATTCAATTCATGATTCAAGATTCATGATTCAGGATTCAATTCATGATTCAATTCATGATTCATGATTCATGATTCAATTCATGATTCATGATTCGATTCATGATTCATGATTCGATTCATGATTCATGATTCAATTCATGATTCATGATGCATTTCATGATTCATGATTAGATTCATGATTCAATTTATGATTCATGATTCGATTCATGATTCATGATTCCATTCATGATTCATGATTCCATTCATGATTTATGATTCCATTCATGATTCATGATTCATGATTTGATTCATGATTCATGATGCGATTCATGATTCATGATTCAATTCATGATTGAATTCATAATTCATGATTGAATTCAAGATTGATGATTCATGATTCGATTCATGATTCATGATGCGATTCATGATTCATGATTCAATTCATGATTCAATTCATATTTCATGATTGAATTCAAGATTCATGATTCATGATTCGATTCATGATACATGATTCGATTCATGATTGAATTCATGATTCATGATTCATGATTCAATTCATGATTCAGTTCATGATTCATGATTCAATTTATGATTCGATTCATGATTCATGATTCGATTCATGATTCATGATTCAATTCATGATTCATGATGCATTTCATGATTCATGATTAGATTCATGATTCAATTTATGATTCATGATTCGATTCATGATTCATGATTCCATTTATGATTCATGATTCCATTCATGATTCATGATTCATGATTCGATTCATGATTCATGATGCGATTCATGATTCATGATTCAATTCATGATTGAATTCATAATTCATGATTGAATTCAAGATTCATGATTCATGATTCGATTCATGATTCATGATTCGATTCATGATTGAATTCATGATTCATGATTCATGATTCATGATTCAATTCATGATTCAGTTCATGATTCATGATTCAATTCATGATTCGATTCATGATTCATGATTCGATTCATGATTCATGATTCATGATTCATGATTCAATTCATGATTCATGATTCATGATTCAATTCATGATTCATGATTCATGATTCATGATACATGATTCATGATTCATGATTCAATTCCTGATTCATGATTCAATCCATGATTCAATTCATGATTCAATTCATGATTCATGATTCATGATTCAATTCATGATTCATGATTCATGATTCATGATTCATGATTGAATTCCTGATTCATGATTCATGATTCATGATTCATGATTAAATTCATGATTCAATTCATGATTCATAATTCGATTCATGATTCATGATTCATGATTCATGATTCGATTCATGATTTATGATTCATGATTCATGATTTATGATTCATGATTCAATTCATGATTCATGATTCATAATTAGATTCATAATTCATGATTCAATTCATGATTCATGATTCAATTCATGATTCATGATTCGATTCATAATTCATGATTCGAGATTCAATTCATGATTCATGATTCATGATTCATGATTCATGATTCATGATTCATGATTCAATTCCTGATTCATGACTCATGATTCATGATTCATGATTCAATTCATGATTCAATTCATGATTCATGATTCGATTCATGATTTATGATTCATGATTCATGATTTATGATTCATGATTCAATTCTTGATTCATGATTCATGATTAGATTCATAATTCATGATTCAATTCATGATTCATGATTCAATTCATGATTCATGATTCGATTCATAATTCATGATTCGAGATTTAATTAATGATTCATGAATGAATTCATGATTCATTATTCATGATTCATGATTCAATTCATGGTTCAATTCACGATTCATGATTCATGATTCAATTCATGATTCATGATGCATTTCATGATTCATAATTAAATTCATGATTCAATTTATGATTCATGATTCCATTCATAAATCATAATTCAATTCATGATTCATGATTCGTTTCATGATTCATGATTCAATTCATGATTCATGATTCATGATTAGTTTCATGATTCATGATTCATGATTAATGATTTATGATTCAATTCATGATTCATGATTCATTTCATGATTTAATTCATGATTCATTTTATGATTCATGATTCATGATTCAATTCATGATTCAATTCATGATTAATGATTCATGATTCAATTCACGATTCATGATTCATGATTCAATTCACGATTCATGATTCATGATTCGATTCATGATTCATGATGCGATTCATGATTCATGATTCAATTCATGATTGAATTCATAATTCATGATTGAATTCAAGATTCATGATTCATGATTCGATTCATGATTCATTATTCGATTCATGATTCATGATTCGATTCATGATTGAATTCATGATTCATGATTCATGATTCATGATTCAATTCATGATTCAGTTCATGATTCATGATTCAACTCATGATTCGATTCATGATTTATGATTCGATTCATGATTCATGATTCATGAATTATGATTCAATTCATGATTCATGATTCATAATTAGATTCATAATTCATGATTCAATTCATGATTCATGATTCATAATTAGATTCATAATTCATGATTCAATTCATGATTCATGATTCAATTCATGATTCATGATTCGATTCATAATTCATGATTCGAGATTCAATTCATGATTCATGATTCATGATTCAATTCATGATTCATGATTCATGATTCATGATTCATGATTCAATTCCTGATTCATGATTCATGATTCATGATTCATGATTCAATTCATGATTCAATTCATGATTCATGATTCGATTCATGATTCATGATTCATGATTCGATTCATGATTTATGATTCATGATTCATGATTTATGATTCATGATTCAATTCATGATTCATGATTCATGATTAGATTCATAATTCATGATTCAATTCATGATTCATGATTCAATTCATGATTCATGATTCGATTCATAATTCATGATTCGAGATTCAATTCATGATTCATGATTCATGATTGAATTCATGATTCATTATTCATGATTCATGATTCAATTCATGATTCAATTCATGATTCATGATTCAGGATTCGATTCATGATTCATGATTCAATTCATGATTCATGATGCATTTCATGATTCATAATTAAATTCATGATTCAATTTATGATTCATGATTCCATTCATGATTCATGATTCCATTCATGATTCATGATTCCATTCACGATTCATGATTCATGATTCCATTCATGATTCATGATTCCATTCATAAATCATGATTCAATTCATGATTCATGATTCGTTTCATGATTCATGATTCAAATCATGATTCATGATTCATGATTAGTTTCATGATTCATGATTCATGATTAATGATTTATGATTCAATTCATGATTCATGATTCTTCATTTCATGATTCATGATTCATGATTCATGATTCAATTCATGATTCAATTCATGATTAATGATTCATGGTTCATGATTCAATTCATGATTCATGATTCAAGTAATGATTCATTTTATGATTCATGATTCAATTCATGATTTATGATTCAATTAATGATTCAATTCATTATTCATTTCATGATTCATGATTTAATTCATGATTTGATTTATGATTCATGATTCGATTCATGATTCATGATTCAATTCATGATTCAATTCATGATTCATGATTCAATTCATGATTAATGATTCATGATTCGATTCATTAATCATGATTCATGATTCATGATTTAATTCATGATTCATGATTCATGATTCATTATTAGATTCATAATTCATGATTTATGATTCAATTCATGATTCATGATTCAATTCATGATTAAATTCATGATTCTTTTTATGATTTATGATTTAATTCATGATTCGATTCATGATTCATAATTCGATTCATGATTCATGATTCATGATTAAATTAATGATTCAAGTCATGATTCATGATTCAATTCATGATTCATGATTCAATTAATGATTAAATTCATGATTCTTTTTATGATTCATGATTTAATTCATGATTCGATTCATGATTCATAATTCGATTCATGATTCATGATTCATGATTCATGATTCATGATTCATGATTCATGATTCATAATTCATGATACATGATTCATGATTCATGATTCAATTCCTGATTCATGATTCAATCCATGATTCAATTCATGATTCAATTCATGATTCATGATTCATGATTCAATTCATGATTCATGATTCATGATTCATGATTGAATTCCTGATTCATGATTCATGATTCATGATTCATGATTAAATTCATGATTCAATTCATGATTCATGATTCGATTCATGATTCATGATTCATGATTCATGATTCGATTCATGATTTATGATTCATGATTCATGATTTATGATTCATGATTCAATTCATGATTCATGATTCATATTTAGATTCATAATTCATGATTCAATTCATGATTCATGATTCAATTCATGATTCATGATTCGATTCATAATTCATGATTCGAGATTCAATTCATGATTCATGATTCATGATTCAATTCATGATTCATGATTCATGATTCATGATTCATGATTCATGATTCAATTCCTGATTCATGATTCATGATTCATGATTCATGATTCAATTCATGATTCAATTCATGATTCATGATTCGATTCATGATTCATGATTCATGATTCGATTCATGATTTATGATTCATGATTCATGATTTATGATTCATGATTCAATTCTTGATTCATGATTCATGATTAGATTCATAATTCATGATTCAATTCATGATTCATGATTCAATTCATGATTCATGATTCGATTCATAATTCATGATTCGAGATTTAATTAATGATTCATGATTCATGATTGAATTCATGATTCATTATTCATGATTCATGATTCAATTCATGATTCAATTCATGATTCATGATTCATGATTCAATTCATGATTCATGATTCATGATTCATGATTCATGATTGAATTCCTGATTCATGATTCATGATTCATGATTCATGATTAAATTCATGATTGAATTCATGATTCATGATTCATGATTCATGATTCAATTCATGATTCAGTTCATGATTCATGATTCAACTCATGATTCGATTCATGATTCATGATTCGATTCATGATTCATGATTCATGAATTATGATTCAATTCATGATTCATGATTCATAATTAGATTCATAATTCATGATTCAATTCATGATTCATGATTCATAATTAGATTCATAATTCATGATTCAATTCATGATTCATGATTCAATTCATGATTCATGATTCGATTCATAATTCATGATTCGAGATTCAATTCATGATTCATGATTCATGATTCAATTCATGATTCATGATTCATGATTCATGATTCATGATTCATGATTCATGATTCAATTCCTGATTCATGATTCATGATTCATGATTCATGATTCAATTCATGATTCAATTCATGATTCATGATTCGATTCATGATTCATGATTCATGATTCGATTCATGATTTATGATTCATGATTCATGATTTATGATTCATGATTCATGATTCATGATTTATGATTCATGATTCAATTCATGATTCATGATTCATGATTAGATTCATAATTCATGATTCAATTCATGATTCATGATTCAATTCATGATTCATGATTCGATTCATAATTCATGATTCGAGATTCAATTCATGATTCATGATTCATGATTGAATTCATGATTCATTATTCATGATTCATGATTCAATTCATGATTCAATTCATGATTCATGATTCAGGATTCGATTCATGATTCATGATTCAATTCATGATTCATGATGCATTTCATGATTCATAATTAAATTCATGATTCAATTTATGATTCATGATTCCATTCATGATTCATGATTCCATTCATGATTCATGATTCCATTCACGATTCATGATTCATGATTCCATTCATGATTCATGATTCCATTCATAAATCATGATTCAATTCATGATTCATGATTCGTTTCATGATTCATGATTCAAATCATGATTCATGATTAGTTTCATGATTCATGATTCATGATTCATTTCATGATTTAATTCATGATTCATTTCATGATTCATGATTCATGATTCATGATTCAATTCATGATTCAATTCATGATTAATGATTCATGGTTCATGATTCAATTCATGATTCATGATTCAAGTAATGATTCATTTTATGATTCATGATTCAATTCATGATTTATGATTCAATTAATGATTCAATTCATTATTCATTTCATGATTCATGATTTAATTCATGATTTGATTTATGATTCATGATTCGATTCATGATTCATGATTCAATTCATGATTCAATTCATGATTCATGATTCAATTCATGATTAATGATTCATGATTCGATTCATGATTCATGATTCATGATTTAATTCATGATTCATGATTCATGATTCATTATTAGATTCATAATTCATGATTCATGATTCAATTCATGATTCATGATTCAATTCATGATTAAATTCATGATTCTTTTTATGATTTATGATTTAATTCATGATTCGATTCATGATTCATAATTCGATTCATGATTCATGATTCATGATTAAATTAATGATTCAAGTCATGATTCATGATTCAATTCATGATTCATGATTCAATTAATGATTAAATTCATGATTCTTTTTATGATTCATGATTTAATTCATGATTCGATTCATGATTCATAATTCGATTCATGATTCATGATTCATGATTCATGATTCATGATTCATGATTTATAATTCATGATACATGATTCATGATTCATGATTCAATTCCTGATTCATGATTCAATCCATGATTCAATTCATGATTCAATTCATGATTCATGATTCATGATTCAATTCATGATTCATGATTCATGATTCATGATTCATGATTGAATTCCTGATTCATGATTCATGATTCATGATTCATGATTAAATTCATGATTCAATTCATGATTCATGATTCGATTCATGATTCATGATTCATGATTCATGATTCGATTCATGATTTATGATTCATGATTCATGATTTATGATTCATGATTCAATTCATGATTCATGATTCATATTTAGATTCATAATTCATGATTCAATTCATGATTCATGATTCAATTCATGATTCATGATTCATGATTCATGATTCATGATTCATGATTCAATTCCTGATTCATGATTCATGATTCATGATTCAATTCATGATTCAATTCATGATTCATGATTCGATTCATGATTCATGATTCATGATTCGATTCATGATTTATGATTCATGATTCATGATTTATCATTCATGATTCAATTCTTGATTCATGATTCATGATTAGATTCATAATTCATGATTCAATTCATGATTCATGATTCAATTCATGATTCATGATTCGATTCATAATTCATGATTCGAGATTTAATTAATGATTCATGATTCATGATTGAATTCATGATTCATTATTCATGATTCATGATTCAATTCATGATTCAATTCATGATTCATGATTCATGATTCAATTCATGATTCATGATTCAGGATTCGATTCATGATTCATGATTCAATTCATGATTCATGATGCATTTCATGATTCATAATTAAATTCATGATTCAATTTATGATTCATGATTCCATTCATGATTCATGATTCCATTCATGATTTATGATTCCATTCATGATTCATGATTCATGATTCAATTCATGATTCATGATTCGTTTCATGATTCATGATTCAATTCATGATTCATGATTCATGATTAGTTTCATGATTCATGATTCATGATTAATGATTTATGATTCAATTCATGATTCATGATTCATTTCATGATTTAATTCATGATTCATTTTATGATTCATGATTCATGATTCATGATTCAATTCATGATTCAATTCATGATTAATGATTCATGATTCAATTCACGATTCATGATTCATGATTCAATTCACGATTCATGATTCATGATTCGATTCATGATTCATGATGCGATTCATGATTCATGATTCAATTCATGATTGAATTCATAATTCATGATTGAATTCAAGATTCATGATTCATGATTCGATTCATGATTCATGATTCGATTCATGATTCATGATTCGATTCATGATTGAATTCATGATTCATGATTCATGATTCATGATTCAATTCATGATTCAGTTCATGATTCATGATTCAACTCATGATTCGATTCATGATTCATGATTCGATTCATGATTCATGATTCATGAATTATGATTCAATTCATGATTCATGATTCATAATTAGATTCATAATTCATGATTCAATTCATGATTCATGATTCATAATTAGATTCATAATTCATGATTCAATTCATGATTCATGATTCAATTCATGATTCATGATTCGATTCATAATTCATGATTCGATATTCAATTCATGATTCATGATTCATGATTCAATTCATGATTCATGATTCATGATTCATGATTCATGATTCAATTCCTGATTCATGATTCATGATTCATGATTCATGATTCAATTCATGATTCAATTCATGATTCATGATTCGATTCATGATTCATGATTCATGATTCGATTCATGATTTATGATTCATGATTCATGATTTATGATTCATGATTCAATTCATGATTCATGATTCATGATTAGATTCATAATTCATGATTCAATTCATGATTCATGATTCAATTCATGATTCATGATTCGATTCATAATTCATGATTCGAGATTCAATTCATGATTCATGATTCATGATTGAATTCATGATTCATTATTCATGATTCATGATTCAATTCATGATTCAATTCATGATTCATGATTCAGGATTCGATTCATGATTCATGATTCAATTCATGATTCATGATGCATTTCATGATTCATAATTAAATTCATGATTCAATTTATGATTCATGATTCCATTCATGATTCATGATTCCATTCACGATTCATGATTCATGATTCCATTCATGATTCATGATTCCATTCATAAATCATGATTCAATTCATGATTCATGATTCGTTTCATGATTCATGATTCAAATCATGATTCATGATTCATGATTAGTTTCATGATTCATGATTCATGATTAATGATTTATGATTCAATTCATGATTCATGATTCATTTCATGATTTAATTCATGATTCATTTCATGATTAATGATTCATGATTCATGATTCAATTCATGATTCAATTCATGATTAATGATTCATGGTTCATGATTCAATTCATGATTCATGATTCAAGTAATGATTCATTTCATGATTCATGATTCAATTCATGATTTATGATTCAATTAATGATTCAATTCATTATTCATTTCATGATTCATGATTTAATTCATGATTTGATTTATGATTCATGATTCGATTCATGATTCATGATTCAATTCATGATTCAATTCATGATTCATGATTCAATTCATGATTCATGATTCAATTCATGATTAATGATTCATGATTCGATTCATGATTCATGATTCATGATTCATGATTTAATTCATGATTCATGATTCATGATTCATTATTAGATTCATAATTCATGATTCATGATTCAATTCATGATTCATGATTCAATTCATGATTCATGATTCGATTTATGATTCATTATTACTTTCATGATTCATGATTAAATTAATGATTCAATTCATGATTCATGATTCAATTCATGATTCATGATTCAATTCATGATTAAATTCATGATTCTTTTTATGATTTATGATTTAATTCATGATTCGATTCATGATTCATAATTCGATTCATGATTCATGATTCATGATTAAATTAATGATTCAAGTCATGATTCATGATTCAATTCATGATTCATGACTCAATTAATGATTAAATTCATGATTCTTTTTATGATTCATGATTTAATTCATGATTCGATTCATGATTCATAATTCGATTCATGATTCATAATTCAATTCATGATTCATGATTCATGGTTCATGATTCAATTCATGAATCATGATTAAATTAATAATTTATTTCAAGATTTATGATTCAATTCATGATTCATTTCATGATTTATGATTCAATTCATGATTCAGTTCATAATTCATGATTCAATTCATGATTCATGATTCATGATTCATGATTCAATACCTGATTCATGATTCATGATTCATGATTCAATTCATGATTCAATTCATGATTCATGATTCGATTCATGATTCATGATTCATGATTCGATTCATGATTCATGATTCATGATTTATGATTCATGATTCAATATATGATTCATGATTCATGACTTATGATTAGATTCATAATTCATGATTCATGATTCAATTCATGATTCATGATTCAATTCATGATTCATGATTCGATTCATGATTCATGATTCATTTCATTATTCGATTCATAATTCATGATTTGAGATTCAATTCATGATTCATGATTCATGATTCAATTCATGATTCATGATTCATGATTCGATTCATGATTCATGATTCATGATTCATGATTTAATTCATGATTCATGATTCATGATTCATTATTAGATTCATAATTCATGATTCATGATTCAATTCATGATTCATGATTCAATTCATGATTCATGATTCGATTTATGATTCATTATTACTTTCATGATTCATGATTAAATTAATGATTCAATTCATGATTCATGATTCAATTCACGATTCATGATTCAATTCATGATTAAATTCATGATTCTTTTTATGATTTATGATTTAATTCATGATTCGATTCATGATTCATAATTCGATTCATGATTCATGATTCATGATTAAATTAATGATTCAAGTCATGATTCATGATTCAATTCATGATTCATGACTCAATTAATGATTAAATTCATGATTCTTTTTATGATTCATGATTTAATTCATGATTCGATTCATGATTCATAATTCGATTCATGATTCATAATTCAATTCATGAATCATGATTAAATTAATAATTTATTTCAAGATTTATGATTCAATTCATGATTCATTTCATGATTTATGATTCAATTCATGATTCAGTTCATAATTCATGATTCAATTCATGATTCATGATTCATGATTCATGATTCAATACCTGATTCATGATTCATGATTCATGATTCAATTCATGATTCAATTCATGATTCATGATTCGATTCATGATTCATGATTCATGATTCATGATTCATGATTTATGATTCATGATTCAATATATGATTCATGATTCATGACTTATGATTAGATTCATAATTCATGATTCATGATTCAATTCATGATTCATGATTCAATTCATGATTCATGATTCGATTCATGATTCATGATTCATTTCATTATTCGATTCATAATTCATTATTTGAGATTCAATTCATGATTCATGATTCATGATTCAATTCATGATTCATGATTCATGATTCGATTCATGATTCATGATTCGATTCATGATTCATGATTTGATTCATGATTCATGATTCAATTCATGATTCATGATTCGATTCATGATTCATGATTCATTTCATTATTCGATTCATAATTCATGATTTGAGATTCAATTCATGATTCATGATTCATGATTCAATTCATGATTCATGATTCATGATTCATGATTCATGATTCAATTCATGATTTATGATTCATGATTCAATTCATGATTCATGATTCATTTCATCATTTAATTCATGATTCATTTCATGATTCATGATTCATGATTCATGATTCAATTCATGATTTATGATTCAATTAATGATTCAATTCATTATTCATTTCATGATTCATGATTTAATTCATGATTCGATTTATGATTCATGATTCGATTCATGATTCATGATTCAATTCATGATTCATGATTCAATTCATGATTCATGATTCATGATTCGATTCAAGATTCATGATTCATGATTCATGATTAGATTCATAATTCATGATTCATGATTCAATTCATGATTCATGATTAAATAAATGATTCAATTCATGATTCATGATTAAATTCATGATTCAATTAATGATTAAATTCATGATTCTTTTTATGATTCATGATTTAATTCATGATTCGATTCATGATTCATAATTCGATTCATGATTCATGATTCATGATTGAATTAATGATTCAATTCATGATTCATGATTCAATTCATGATTAAATTCATAATTCTTTTCATGATTCATGATTCATGATTCATGATTCATTTCATGATTCATGATTCATGATTCAATTCATTATTCATGATTCGATTCATGATTCATTTCATGATTCATGATTCATGATTCATGATTCAATTCATGATTTATGATTCAATTAATGATTCAATTCATTATTCATCTTATGTTTCATGATTTAATTCATGATTTGATTTATGATTCATGATTCGATTCATGATTCATTTCATGATTCATGATTCATGATTCATGATTCAATTCATGATTTATGATTCAATTAATGATTCAATTCATTATTCATTTCATGATTCATGATTCAATTCATGATTCATGATTCAATTCATGATATATGATTCATGATTCGATTCATGATTCATGATTCATGATTCATGATTTAATTCATGATTCATGATTCATGATTCATGATTAGATTCATAATTCATGATTCATGATTCAATTCATGATTCATGATTAAATTAATGATTCAATTCATGATTCATGATTCAATTCATGATTCAATTAATGATTAAATTCATGATTCTTTTTATGATTCATGATTTAATTCATGATTCGATTCATGATTCATAATTCGATTCATGATTCATGATTCATGATTAAATTAATGATTCAATTCATGATTCATGATTCAATTCATGATTAAATTCATAATTCTTTTCATGATTCATGATTCATGATTCATGATTCAATTCATGATTCATGATTCCATTCATGATTCATGATTCATGATTCAATTCATGATTCAGTTCATAATTCATGATTCAATTCACGATTCATGATTCATGATTCATGATTCATGATTCATGATTCAATTCCTGATTCATGATTCAATTCATGATTCAATTCATGATTCATGATTCATGATTCAATTCATGATTCATGATTCATGATTCATGATTCAATTCCTGATTCAATTCATGATTCAATTCATGATTCATGATTCATGATTCAATTCCTGATTCATGATTCATGATTAATGATTCAATTCATGATTCATGATTCGATTCATGATTCATGATTCATGATTTATGATTCAATTCATGATTCATTTCATGATTTAATTCATGATTCATTTCATGATTCATGATTCATGATTCATGATTCAATTCATGATTTATGATTCAATTAATGATTCAATTCATTATATATTTCATGATTCATGATTCGATTTATGATTCATGATTCGTTTCATGATTCATGATTCAATTCATGATTCATGATTCCTGATTCATGATTAGTTTCATGATTCATGATTCATGATTCAATTCATGATTAATGATTTATGATTCAATTCATGATTCATTTCATGATTTAATTCATGATTCATTTCATGATTCATGATTCATGATTCATGATTCAATTCATGATTTATGATTCAATTAATGATTCAATTCATTATATATTTCATGATTCATGATTCGATTTATGATTCATGATTCGATTCATGATTCATGATTCAATTCATGATTCAATTCATGATTCATGATTCAATTCATGATTCATGATTCATGATTCATGATTCATGATTTAATTCCTGATTCAATTCATGATTCAATTCATGATTTATGATTCATGATTCAATTCCTGATTCATGATTCATGATTCATGATTCAATTCATGATTCAATTCATGATTCATGATTCGATTCATGATTCATGATTCATGATTCGATTCATGATTCATGATTCATGATTTATGATTCATGATTCAATTCATGATTCATGATTCATGATTTATGATTAGATTCATAATTCATGATTCAATTCATGATTCATGATTCAATTCATGATTCATGATTCAATTCATGATTCATGATTCATTTCATGATTTGATTCATAATTCATGATTCGAGATTCAATTCATGATTCATGATTCATGATTTAATTCATGATTCATGATTCATGATTCATGATTCATGATTCACTTCATGATTCAATTCATGATTCATGATTCAATTCATGATTCATGATTCGATTCATGATTCATGATTTGATTCATGATTCATGATTCAATTCATGATTCATGATGCCTTTCATGATTCATGATTAAATTCATGATTCAATTTATGATTCATGATTCCATTCATGATTCATGATTCCATTCATGATTCATGATTCCATTCATGATTTATGATTCCATTCATGATTCATGATTCCATTCATGATTCATGATTCATGATTCGATTCATGATTCATGATTACATTCATAAATCATGATTCAATTCATGATTCATGATTCGTTTCATGATTAGTTTCATGATTCATGATTCATGATTCACGATACATGATTTCTGATTCATGATTAGTTTCATGATTCATGAATTATGATTCAATTCATGATTAATGATTCAATTAATGATTCAATTCATTATATATTTCATGATTCATGATTCGATTTATGATTCATGATTCGATTCATGATTCATGATTCAATTCATGATTCAATTCATGATTCATGATTCAATTCATGATTCATGATTCATGATTCGATTCATGATTCATGATTCATGATTCATGATTCAATTCATGATTCATGATTCGATTTATGATTCATTATTACTTTCATGATTCATGATTCATGATTAAATTAATTATTCAATTCAAGATTCATGATTCAATTCATGATTCATGATTCAATTAATGATTAAATTCATGATTCTTTTTATGATTCATGATTTAATTCATGATTCGAATCATGATTCATAATTCGATTCATGATTCATGATTAAAATAATGATTCATGATTCAATTCATGATTCATGATTCAATTAATGATGAAATTCATGATTTTTTTATGATTCATGATTTAATTCATGATTCGATTCATGATTCATAATTTGATTCATGATTCATAATTCAATTCATGATTCATGATTCATGGTTCATGATTCAATTCATGATTCATGATTCAATTCATGATTCATGATTAAATTAATGATTTATTTCAAGATTTATGATTCAATTCATGATTCATTTCATGATTTATGATTCAATTCATGATTCAGTTCATGATTCATGATTCAATTCATGATTCATGATTTATGATTCAAATTAAGATTCATGATTCATGATTCAATTAATGATTCATAATTCATTTCATGATTAAATTCATGATTCATTTTATGATTCATGATTCATGATTCAATTCAGGATTCATGATTTGATTCATGATTCATGATTCGATTCAAGATTCATGATTTAATTCATGATTCATGATTCGATTCATGATTCATGATTCATTTCATGATTTAATTCATGATTCATTTAATGATTCATGATTCATGATTCATGATTCAATTCATGATTTATGATTCAATTAATGATTCAATTCATTATATATTTCATGATTCATGATTCGATTTATGATTCATGATTCAATTCATGATTCATGATTCGATTCATGATTCATGACTTGATTCATGATTCATTATTCAATTCATGATTCATGATGCCTTTCATGATTCATGATTAAATTCATGATTCAATTTATGATTTATGATTCGATTCATGATTCATGATTCCATTCATGATTCATGATTCCATTCATGATTCATGATTCCATTCATGATTTATGATTCCATTCATGATTCATGATTCCATTCATGATTCATGATTCATGATTCGATTCATGATTCATGATTCGATTCATGATTCATGATTTCATTCATAAATCATGATTCAATTCATGATTCAAGATTCGTTTCATGATTCATGATTCAATTCATGATTCATGATTCCTGATTCATGATTAGTTTCATGATTCATGATTCATGATTCATGATTCATGATTCCTGATTCATGATTAGTTTCATGATTCATGATTCATGATTCAATTCATGATTAATGATTTATGATTCAATTCATGATTCATTTCATGATTTAATTCATGATTCATTTAATGATTCATGATTCATGATTCATGATTCAATTCATGATTTATGATTCAATTAATGATTCAATTCATTATATATTTCATGATTCATGATTCGATTTATGATTCATGATTCATGATTCGATTCATGATTCATGATTCATGATTCATGATTTAATTCATGATTCATGATTCAGGATTCATGATTAGATTCATAATTCATGATTCATGATTCAATTCATGATTCATGATTCGATTTATGATTCATTGTTACTTTCATGATTCATGATTCATGATTAAATTAATGATTCAATTCAAGATTCATGATTCAATTCATGATTCATGATTCAATTAATGATTAAATTCATGATTCTTTTTATGATTCATGATTTAATTCATGATTCATGATTCATGATTCATGATTCATGATTCAATTCATGATTCATGATTCATGATTCAATTCATGATTCATGATTCATGATTCATGATTCATGATTCAGGATTCAATTCCTGATTCATGATTCATAATTCATAATTCAATTCATGATTCAATTCATGATTCATGATTTGATTCATGATTCATGATTCGAATCATGATTCATGATTCAATTAATGATTCAATTCATTATTCATTTCATGATTCATGATTTAATTCATGATTCGATTTATTATTCTTGATTCGATTCATGATTCAATTCATGATTCATGATTCAATTCATGATTCATGATTCATGATTCGATTCATGATTCATGATTCATGATTCATGATTCAATTCATGATTCATGATTCATGATTAGATTCATGATTCATGATTCAATTCATGATTCATGATTCAATTCATGATTCATGATTCGATTTATGATTCATGATTAGATTCATGATTCATGATTCAATTCATGATTCATGATTCAATTTGTGATTCATGATTCAATTCATGATTCATGATTCAATTCATGATTCATGATTTATGATTCAAATTAAGATTCATGATTCATGATTCAATTAATGATTCATAATTCATTTCATGATTAAATTCATGATTTATTTTATGATTCATGATTCATGATTCAATTCATGATTCGATTCATGATTCATGATTTGATTCAAGATTCATGATTTAATTCATGATTCATGATTCGATTCATGATTCATGATTCATGATTCAATTCATGATTCATGATTCATGATTCATGATTCGATTCATGTTTCATGATTCAATTCATGATTCATGATTCATGATTCATGATTCGATTCATGTTTCATGATTCAATTCATGATTCATGATTCATGATTCAATTCATGATTCATGATTCATGATTCAATTTATGATTAATGATTTATGATTCAATTCATGATTCATGATTCATTTCATGATTTAATTCATGATTTATTTCATGATTCAATTCATGATTCATGATTTAATTAATGATTCATTTCATGATTCATGATTCAGTTCATGATTTATGATTCAATTAATGATTCAATTCATTATTCATTTCATGATTCATGATTTAAATCATGATTCGATTTATTATTCATGATTCGATTCATGATTCAATTCATGATTCAATTCATGATTCATGATTCAATTCATGATTTATGATTCATGATTCGATTCATGATTCATGATTAATGATTCATGATTCAATTCATGATTCATGATTCATGATTCATGATTAGATTTATAATTCATGATTCATGATTCAATTCATGATTCATGATTCAATTCATGATTCATGATTCGATTTATGATTCATTATTCATTTCATGATTCATGATTCATGATTAAATTAATGATTCAATTCATGATTCATGATTCAATTCATGATTCATGATTTATGATTCAAATTAAGATTCATGATTCATGATTCAATTAATGATTCATAATTCATTTCATGATTAAATTCATGATTCATTTTATGATTCATGATTCATGATTCAATTCATGATTCATGATTCAATTCATGATTCATGATTCGATTCAAGATTCATGATTTAATTCATGATTCATGATTCGATTCATGATTCATGATTCATGATTCAATTCATGATTCATGATTCATGATTCGATTCATGTTTCATGATTCAATTCATGATTCATGATTCATGATTTATGATTCGATTCATGTTTCATGATTCAATTCATGATTCATGATTCATGATTCAATTCATGATTCATGATTCATGATTCATGATTCAATTCATGATTCATGATTCGATTTATGATTCATTATTCATTTCATGATTCATGATTCATGATTAAATTAATGATTCAATTCATGATTCATGATTCAATTCATGATTCATGATTCAATTAATGATTCATGATTTATAATTCAAATTAAGATTCATGATTCATGATTCAATTAATGATTCATAATTCATTTCATGATTAAATTCATGATTTATTTTATGATTCATGATTCATGATTCAATTCATGATTCGATTCATGATTCATGATTTGATTCAAGATTCATGATTTAATTCATGATTCATGATTCGATTCATGATTCATGATTCATGATTCAATTTATGATTCATGATTCATGATTCATGATTCGATTCATGTTTCATGATTCAATTCATGATTCATGATTCATGATTCATGATTCGATTCATGTTTCATGATTCAATTCATGATTCATGATTCATGATTCAATTCATGATTCATGATTCATGATTCAATTCATGATTAATGATTTATGATTCAATTCATGATTCATGATTCATTTCATGATTTAATTCATGATTTATTTCATGATTCAATTCATGATTCATGATTTAATTAATGATTCATTTCATGATTCATGATTCAGTTCATGATTTATGATTCAATTAATGATTCAATTCATTATTCATTTCATGATTCATGATTTAAATCATGATTCGATTTATTATTCATGATTCGATTCATGATTCATGATTCAATTCATGATTCAATTCATGATTCATGATTCAATTCATGATTTATGATTCATGATTCGATTCATGATTCATGATTAATGATTCATGATTCAATTCATGATTCATGATTCATGATTCATGATTAGATTTATAATTCATGATTCATGATTCAATTCATGATTCATGATTCGATTTATGATTCATTATTCATTTCATGATTCATGATTCATGATTAAATTAATGATTCAATTCATGATTCATGATTCAATTCATGATTCATGATTTATGATTCAAATTAAGATTCATGATTCATGATTCAATTAATGATTCATAATTCATTTCATGATTAAATTCATGATTCATTTTATGATTCATGATTCATGATTCAATTCATGATTCATGATTCAATTCATGATTCATGATTCGATTCAAGATTCATGATTTAATTCATGATTTATGATTCGATTCATGATTCATGATTCATGATTCAATTCATGATTCATGATTCATGATTCGATTCATGTTTCATGATTCAATTCATGATTCATGATTCATGATTCATGATTCGATTCATGTTTCATGATTCAATTCATGATTCATGATTCATGATTCAATTCATGATTCATGATTCATGATTCATGATTCAATTCATGATTCATGATTCGATTTATGATTCATTATTCATTTCATGATTCATGATTCATGATTAAATTAATGATTCAATTCATGATTCATGATTCAATTCATGATTCATGATTCAATTAATGATTCATGATTTATGATTCAAATTAAGATTCATGATTCATGATTCAATTAATGATTCATAATTCATTTCATGATTAAATTCATGATTCATTTTATGATTCATGATTCATGATTCAATTCATGATTCATGATTCGATTCATGATTCATGATTCAATTCATGATTCAATTCATGATTCATGATTCATGATTCATGATTCATGATTCAATTCCTGATTCATGATTCATGAGTCATGATTCATGATTAAATTCATGATTCATTTTATGATTCATGATTCATGATTCAATTCATGATTCATGATTCGATTCAAGATTCATGTTTCATGATTCAATTCATGATTCATGATTCATGATTCATGATTCGATTCATGTTTCATGATTCAATTCATGATTCATGATTCATGATTCAATTCATGATTCATGATTCATGATTCAATTCATGATTCAATTCATGATTATTGATTCATGGTTCATGATTCAATTCATGATTCATGATTCAATTCATGATTCATGATTCAATTCATGATTCATGATTCAATTAATGATTCATTTCATGATTCATGATTCAATACATGATATATGATTCAATTAATGATTCAATTCATTATTCATTACATGATTCATGATTTAATTCATGATTCAATTTATTATTCATGATTCGATTCATGATTCATGATTCAATTCATGACTCAATTCATGATTCATGATTCAATTCATGATTCATGATTCATGATTCAATTCATGATTCATGATTCGAATTATGATTCATTATTCAATTAATGATTCATGATTTATGATTCAAATTAAGATTCATGATTCATGATTCAATTAATGATTCAATTCATGATTCATGATTCAATTCATGATTCATGATTCAATTAATGATTCATGATTTATGATTCAAATTAAGATTCATGATTCATGATTCAATTAATGATTCATAATTCATTTCATGATTAAATTCATGATTCATTTTATGATTCATGATTCATGATTCAATTCATGATTCATGATTTGATTCATGATTCGATTCAAGATTCATGATTTCATTCATGATTCATGATTCGATTCATGATTCATGATTCATGATTCAATTCATGATTCATGATTCATGATTCATGATTCGATTCATGTTATATGATTCAATTCATGATTCATGATTCGATTCATGATTCATGATTAATGATTCATGATTCGATTCATGATTCATGATTCGATTCATGATTCAATTCATGATTCATTTCATGATTCAATTCATGATTCATGATTCGATTCATGATACAATTCATGATTCAAGATTCATTTCATGATTCATGATTCAATTAATGATTCAGTTCATAATTCATGATTCAATTCACGATTCATGATTCATGATTCAATTCCTAATACATGATTCGATTCATGATTCAATTCATGATTCATGATTCATGATTCAATTCATGATTCATGATTCATGATTCCTGATTCATGATTCATGATTCATGATTTAATTCCTGATTCATGATTCATGATTCATGATTCAATTCATGATTCAATTCATGATTCATGATTCATGATTCAATTCATGATTCATGATTCAATTCATGATTCATGATTCGATTCATGATTCATGATTCATTTCATGATTCGATTCATAATTCATGATTCGAGATTCAATTCATGATTCATAATTCAATTCATGATTCATGATTCAATTCATGATTCAATTCATGATTCATGATTCATGATTCAATTCATGATTCATGATTCAATTCATGATTCATGATTCGATTCATGATTCATGATTCAATTCATGATTCATGATGCATTTCATAATTCATGATTCATGATTCAATTCATGATTCATGATTCATGATTTGATTCATGTTTCATGATTCAATTCATGATTCATGATTCATGATTCATGATTCGATTCATGTTTCATGATTCAATTCATGATTCATGATTCATGATTCAATTCATGATTCATGATTCATGATTCATGATTCAATTCATGATTCGTGATTCGATTTATGATTCATTATTCATTTCATGATTCATGATTCATGATTAAATTAATGATTCAATTCATGATTCATGATTCAATTCATGATTCATGATTCAATTAATGATTCATGATTTATGATTCAAATTAAGATTCATGATTCATGATTCAATTAATGATTCATAATTCATTTCATGATTAAATTCATGATTCATTTTATGATTCATGATTCATGATTCAATTCATGATTCATGATTCGATTCATGATTCATGATTCAATTCATGATTCAATTCATGATTCATGATTCATGATTCATGATTCATGATTCAATTCCTGATTCATGATTCATGAGTCATGATTTATGATTAAATTCATGATTCATGATTCAATTCATGATTCAATTCATGATTCATGATTCATGATTCATGATTCAATTCCTGATTCATGATTCATGAGTCATGATTCATGATTAAATTCATGATTCATTTTATGATTCATGATTCATGATTCAATTCATGATTCATGATTCGATTCAAGATTCATGATTTAATTCATGATTCATGATTCGATTCATGATTCATGTTTCATGATTCAATTCATGATTCATGATTCATGATTCATGATTCGATTCATGTTTCATGATTCAATTCATGATTCATGATTCATGATTCAATTCATGATTCATGATTCATGATTCATGATTCAATTCACGAATAATGATTTATGATTAAATTCATGATTCATGATTCATTTCATGATTTAATTCATGATTCATTTCATGATTCATGATTCAATTCATGATTCATTTCATGATTCATGATTCAATTCATGATTCAATTCATGATTATTGATTCATGGTTCATGATTCAATTCATGATTCATGATTCAATTCATGATTCATGATTCAATTAATGATTCATTTCATGATTCATGATTCAATTCATGATATATGATTCAATTAATGATTCAATTCATTATTCATTACATGATTCATGATTTAATTCATGATTCAATTTATTATTCATGATTCGATTCATGATTCATGATTCAATTCATGACTCAATTCATGATTCATGATTCAATTCATGATTCATGATTCATGATTCAATTCATGATTCATGATTCGAATTATGATTCATTATTCAATTAATGATTCATGATTTATGATTCAAATTAAGATTCATGATTCATGATTCAATTAATGATTCAATTCATGATTCATGATTCAATTCATGATTCATGATTCAATTAATGATTCATGATTTATGATTCAAATTAAGATTCATGATTCATGATTCAATTAATGATTCATAATTCATTTCATGATTAAATTCATGATTCATTTTATGATTCATGATTCATGATTCAATTCATGATTCATGATTTTATTCATGATTCGATTCAAGATTCATGATTTAATTCATGATTCATGATTCAATTCATGATTCATGATTCGATTCATGTTATATGATTCAATTCATGATTCATGATTCGATTCATGATTCATGATTAATGATTCATGATTCGATTCATGATTCATGATTCGATTCATGATTCAATTCATGATTCATTTCATGATTCAATTCATGATTCATGATTTGATTCATGATACAATTCATGATTCAAGATTCATTTCATGATTCATGATTCAATTAATGATTCAGTTCATAATTCATGATTCAATTCACGATTCATGATTCATGATTCAATTCCTAATACATGATTCGATTCATGATTCAATTCATGATTCATGATTCATGATTCAATTCATGATTCATGATTCATGATTCCTGATTCATGATTCATGATTCATGATTTAATTCCTGATTCATGATTCATGATTCATGATTCAATTCATGATTCAATTCATGATTCATGATTCATGATTCAATTCATGATTCATGATTCAATTCATGATTCATGATTTGATTCATGATTCATGATTCATTTCATGATTCGATTCATAATTCATGATTCGAGATTCAATTCATGATTCATAATTCAATTCATGATTCATGATTCAATTCATGATTCAATTCATGATTCATGATTCATGATTCAATTCATGATTCATGATTCAATTCATGATTCATGATTCATGATTCGATTCATGATTCATGATTCAATTCATAATTCATGATGCATTTCATAATTCATGATTAAATGCATGATTCAATTTATGATTCATGATTCGATTCATGATTCTTGATTCCATTCATGATTCATGATTCCATTCATGATTCATGATTCCATTCATGATTTATGATTCCATTCATGATTCATGATTCCATTCATGATTCATGATTCATGATTCGATTTATGATTCATGATTCCATTCATAAATCATTATTCAATTCATGATTCATGATTCGTTTCATGATTCATGATTCATCTCATGATTCATGATTCCTGATTCATGATTAGTTTCATGATTCATGATTCATGATTCAATTCATGATTAATGATTTATGATTCAATTCATGATTCATGATTCATTTCATGATTTAATTCATGATTCATTTCATGATTCATGATTCATGATTCAATTCATGATTCAATTCATGATTAATGATTCATGGTTCATGATTCAATTCATGATTCATGATTCAATTAATGATTCATTTCATGATTCATGATTCAATTCATGATTTATGATTTAATTAATGATTCAATTCATTATTCATTTCATGATTCATGATTTAATTTATGATTCGATTTATGATTCATGATTCGATTCATGATTCATGATTCAATTCATGATTCAATTCATGATTCATGATTCATGATTCATGATTCAATTCATGATTCATGATTCAATTCATGATTCATGATTCGATTTATGATTCATTATTCATTTCATGATTCATGATTCATGGTTCATGATTCAATTCATGATTCATGATTAAATTAAAGATTTATTTCAAGATTTATGATTCAATTCATGATTCAGTTCATGATTCATGATTCAATTCATGATTCATAATTCATTTCATGATTAAATTCATGATTCATTTTATGATTCATGATTCATGATTCAATTCATGATTCATGATTCATGATTCATGATTCATGATTCAATTCATGATTCATGATTTGATTCATGATTCATGATTCAATTCATGATTCATTTCATGATTCAAGATTCATTTCATGATTCATGATTCATGGTTTAATTCATGATTTATGATTTAATTAATGATTCGATTTATGATTCATGATTCGATTCATGATTCATGATTCAATTCATGATTCAATTCATGATTCATGATTCAATTCATGATTCATGATTTATGATTCGATTCATGATTCATGATTCATGAATCATGATTCAATTCATGATTCATGATTCAATTCATGATTCATGAATCAATTTATGATTCATTATTCATTTCATGATTCATGATTAAATTAATGATTCAATTCATGATTATTTTTATGATTCATGATTGAATTCATGATTCAATTCATGATTCAGTTCATGATTCATGATTCAATTCATGATTCATAATTCATTTCATGATTAAATTCATGATTCATTTTATGATTCATGATTCATGATTCAATTCATGATTCATGATTCATGATTCATGATTCATGATTCAATTCATGATTCATGATTTGATTCATGATTCATGATTTAATTCATGATTCATTTCATGATTCAATTCATGATTAATGATTCGATTCATGATACAATTCATGATTCAAGATTCATTTCATGATTCATGATTCATGATGCAATTCATGATTCATGATTCAATTCATGATTTATGATTTAATTAATGATTCAATTCATTATTCATTTCATGATTCATGATTTAATTCATGATTCGATTTATGATTCATGATTCGATTCATGATTCATGATTCAATTCATGATTCAATTCATGATTCATGATTCAATTCATGATTCATGATTTATGATTCGATTCATGATTCATGATTCATGATTCAATTCATGATTCATGATTCGATTCATGAATCAATTTATGATTCATTATTCATTTCATGATTCATGATTCATGATTAAATTAATGATTCAATTCATGATTATTATTATGATTCATGATTGAATTCATGATTCGATTCATGATTCATGATTCGATTCATGATTCATAATTCAATTCATGATTCATGATTCATGTTCATGATTCAATTCATGATTCATGATTAAATTAATGATTTATTTCAAGATTTATGATTCAATTCATGATTCAGTTCATGATTCATGATTCAATTAATGATTCATAATTCATTTCATGATTAAATTCATAATTCATTTTATGATTCATGATTCATGATTCAATTCATGATTCATGATTCATGATTCATGATTCGTTATTCAATTCATGATTCATGATTCGATTCATGATTCATGATTCAATTCATGATTCATTTCATGATTCAATTCATGATTCATGATTCGATTCATGATACAATTCATGATTCAAGATTCATTTCATGATACATGATTCATGATTCAATTCATGATTCAGTTCATAATTCATGATTCAATTCACAATTCATGATTCATGATTCGATTCATGATTCATGATTCGATTCATGATTCATGATTCGATTCATGATTCATGATTCAATTTACGATTCATGATTCATGATTCGATTCATGATTCGATTCATGATTCATGATTCAATTCATGATTGAATTCATTATTCATGATTGAATTCATGATTCATGATTCATGATTCAATTCATGATTCATGATTCATGATTCATGATTCATGATTCATGATTCATGATTCATGATTCATGATTAGATTCATAATTCATGATTAATGATTCAATTCATGATTCATGATTCAATTCATGATTTATGATTCGATTAATGATTCATGATTCATTTCATGATTCATGATTCATGATTCAATTAATGATTCAATTCATGATTCATGATTCGATTCATGATTCTTGTATCGATTCATGATTCATGATTAATGATTCATGATTCAATTCATGATTCAATTCATGATTCATGATTCATGATTCATGATTCATGATTCAAGATTCATTTCATGATTCATGATTCATGATTCAATTAATGATTCAGTTCAAAATTTATGATTCAATTCAAGATTCATGATTCATGATTCAATTCCTAATACATGATTTGATTCATGATTCAATTCATGATTCATTTCATGATTCAATTCATGATTCATGATTCGATTCATGATACAATTCATGATTCAAGATTCATTTCATGATTCATGATTCATGATTCAATTCATGATTCAGTTCATAATTCATGATTCAATTCACAATTCATGATTCATGATTCGATTCATGATTCATGATTCGATTCATGATTCATGATTCAATTTACGATTCATGATTCATGATTCGATTCATGATTCATGATTCGATTCATGATTCATGATTCAATTCATGATTGAATTCATTATTCATGATTGAATTCATGATTCATGATTCATGATTCGATTCATGATTCATGATTCATGATTCATGATTAGATTCATAATTCATGATTAATGATTCAATTCATGATTCATGATTCAATTCATGATTTATGATTCGATTAATAATTCATGATTCGATTCATGATTCATGATTCATGATTCATGATTCATGATTCATGATTAGATTCATAATTCATGATTAATGATTCAATTCATGATTCATGATTCAATTCATGATTTATGATTCGATTAATAATTCATGATTCGATTCATGATTCATGATTCATGATTAATGATTCATGATTCAATTCATAATTCAATTCATGATTCATGATTCATGATTCATGATTCATGATTCAAGATTCATTTCATGATTCATGATTCATGATTCAATTAATGATTCAGTTCATAATTCATGATTCAATTCACGATTCATGATTCATGATTCAATTCCTAATACATGATTCGATTCATGATTCAATTCATGATTCATGATTCATGATTCAATTCATGATTCATGATTCATGATTCATGATTCATGATTTAATTCCTGATTCATGATTCATGATTCATGATTCAATTCATGATTCAATTCATGATTCATGATTCATGATTCATGATTCATGATTCAATTCCTGATTCATGATTCATGATTCATGATTCATGATTTAATTCATGATTCATGATTCATGATTCGATTCATGATTCAAAATTCAATTCATGATTCATGATTCATGGTTCATGATTCAATTCATGATTCATGATTCAATTCATGATTCATGATTTATGATTCGATTCATGATTCATGATTCATGATTCAATTCATGATTCATGATTCGATTCATGAATCAATTTATGATTCATTATTCATTTCATGATTCATGATTCATGATTAAATTAATGATTCAATTCATGATTATTATTATGATTCATGATTGAATTCATGATTCGATTCATGATTCATGATTCGATTCATGATTCATAATTCAATTCATGATTCATGATTCATGTTCATGATTCAATTCATGATTCATGATTAAATTAATGATTTATTTCAAGATTTATGATTCAATTCATGATTCAGTTCATGATTCATGATTCAATTAATGATTCATAATTCATTTCATGATTAAATTCATGATTCATTTTATGATTCATGATTCATGATTCAATTCATGATTCATGATTCATGATTCATGATTCGTTATTCAATTCATGATTCATGATTCGATTCATGATTCATGATTCAATTCATGATTCATTTCATGATTCAATTCATGATTCATGATTCGATTCATGATACAATTCATGATTCAAGATTCATTTCATGATACATGATTCATGATTCAATTCATGATTCAGTTCATAATTCATGATTCAATTCACAATTCATGATTCATGATTCGATTCATGATTCATGATTCGATTCATGATTCATGATTCAATTTACGATTCATGATTCATGATTCGATTCATGATTCGATTCATGATTCATGATTCAATTCATGATTGAATTCATTATTCATGATTGAATTCATGATTCATGATTCATGATTCAATTCATGATTCATGATTCATGATTCATGATTCATGATTCATGATTCATGATTCATGATTAGATTCATAATTCATGATTAATGATTCAATTCATGATTCATGATTCAATTCATGATTTATGATTCGATTAATGATTCATGATTCATTTCATGATTCATGATTCATGATTCAATTAATGATTCAATTCATGATTCATGATTCGATTCATGATTCTTGTATCGATTCATGATTCATAATTAATGATTCATGATTCAATTCATGATTCAATTCATGATTCATGATTCATGATTCATGATTCATGATTCAAGATTCATTTCATGATTCATGATTCATGATTCAATTAATGATTCAGTTCAAAATTTATGATTCAATTCAAGATTCATGATTCATGATTCAATTCCTAATACATGATTTGATTCATGATTCAATTCATGATTCATTTCATGATTCAATTCATGATTCATGATTCGATTCATGATACAATTCATGATTCAAGATTCATTTCATGATTCATGATTCATGATTCAATTCATGATTCATGATTCATGATTCGATTCATGATTCATGATTCGATTCATGATTCATGATTCAATTTACGATTCATGATTCATGATTCGATTCATGATTCATGATTCGATTCATGATTCATGATTCAATTCATGATTGAATTCATTATTCATGATTGAATTCATGATTCATGATTCATGATTCGATTCATGATTCATGATTCATGATTAGATTCATAATTCATGATTAATGATTCAATTCATGATTCATGATTCAATTCATGATTTATGATTCGATTAATAATTCATGATTCGATTCATGATTCATGATTCATGATTCATGATTCATGATTCATGATTAGATTCATAATTCATGATTAATGATTCAATTCATGATTCATGATTCAATTCATGATTTATGATTCGATTAATAATTCATGATTCGATTCATGATTCATGATTCATGATTAATGATTCATGATTCAATTCATAATTCAATTCATGATTCATGATTCATGATTCATGATTCATGATTCAAGATTCATTTCATGATTCATGATTCATGATTCAATTAATGATTCAGTTCATAATTCATGATTCAATTCACGATTCATGATTCATGATTCAATTCCTAATACATGATTCGATTCATGATTCAATTCATGATTCATGATACATGATTCAATTCATGATTCATGATTCATGATTCATGATTCATGATTTAATTCCTGATTCATGATTCATGATTCAATTCATGATTCAATTCATGATTCATGATTCATGATTCATGATTCATGATTCAATTCCTGATTCATGATTCATGATTCATGATTCATGATTTAATTCATGATTCATGATTCATGATTCGATTCATGATTCAAAATTCAATTCATGATTCATGATTCATGGTTCATGATTCAATTCATGATTCATGATTAAATTAATGATTTATTTCAAGATTTATGATTCAATTTATGATTCAGTTCATGATTCATGATTCAATTAATGATTCATAATTCATTTCATGATTAAATTCATGATTCATTTTATGATTCATGATTCATGATTCAATTCATGATTCATGATTCATGATTCATGATTCAATTCATGATTCATGATTCATGATTCGTGATTCAATTCATGATTCATGATTCGATTCATGATTCATGATTCAATTCATGATTCATTTCATGATTCAATTCATGATTCATGATTCTATTCATGATACAATTCATGATTCAAGATTCATTTCATGATTCATGATTCATGATTCAATTCATGATTCAGTTCATAATTCATGATTCAATTCACAATTCATGATTCATGATTCGATTCATGATTCATGATTCGATTCATGATTCATGATTCAATTTACGATTCATGATTAATGATTCGATTCATGATTCATGATTCGATTCATGATTCATGATTCAATTCATGATTAAATTCATTATTCATGATTAGATTCATAATTCATGATTAATGATACAATTCATGATTCATGATTCATGATTCATGATTCATGATTCATGATTCATGATTCATGATTAGATTCATAATTCATGATTAATGATTCAATTCATGATTCATGATTCAATTCATGATTTATGATTCGATTAATGATTCATGATTCAATTCATGATTCATGATTCATGATTCAATTAATGATTCAATTCATGATTCATGATTCAATTCATGATTCTTGTATCGATTCATGATTCATGATTAATGATTCATGATTCAATTCATGATTCAATTCATGATTCATGATTCATGATTCATGATTCATAATTCAAGATTCATTTCATGATTAATGATTCATGATTCAATTAATGATTCAGTTCATAATTCATGATTCCATTCACGATTCATGATTCAATTCCTGATTCATGATTCATGATTCATGATTCATGATTCAATTCATGATTCATGATTCATGATTCAATTCATGATTCATGATTCATGATTCAATTCATGATTCATGATTCATGATTCATGATTCATGATTCGATTCATGATTCATGATTCAATTCATGATTCAGTTCATAATTCATGATTCAATTCACAATTCATGATTCATGATTCGATTCATGATTCATGATTTGATTCATGATTCATGATTCAATTCATGATTCAGTTCATAATTCATGATTCAATTCACAATTCATTAATTCATGATTCGATTCATGATTCATGATTCGATTCATGATTCATGATTCAATTCATGATTAAATTCATTATTCATGATTAGATTCATAATTCATGATTAATGATTCAATTCATAATTCATGATTCATGATTCATGATTCATGATTCATGATTCATGATTAGATTCATAATTCATGATTAATGATTCAATTCATGATTCATGATTCAATTCATGATTTATGATTCGATTAATGATTCATGATTCAATTCATGATTCATGATTCATGATTCAATTAATGATTCAATTCATGATTCATGATTCAATTCATGATTCAATTCATTATTCATGATTAGATTCATAATTCATGATTAATGATTCAATTCATAATTCATGATTCATGATTCATGATTCATGATTCATGATTCATGATTAGATTCATAATTCATGATTAATGATTCAATTCATGATTCATGATTCAATTCATGATTTATGATGCGATTAATGATTCATGATTCAATTCATGATTCATGATTCATGATTCAATTAATGATTCAATTCATGATTCATGATTCGATTCATGATACAATTCATGATTCAAGATTCATTTCATGATTCATGATTCATGATTCAATTCATGATTCAGTTCATAATTCATGATTCAATTCACAATTCATGATTCATGATTCGATTCATGATTCATGATTCGATTCATGATTCATGATTCAATTCATGATTCAGTTCATAATTCATGATTCAATTCACATTTCATGATTCATGATTCGATTCATGATTCATGATTCGATTCATGATTCATGATTCAATTCATGATTCATGATTCGATTCATGATTCGTGATTCATGATTCATGATTCAATTAATGATTCAATTCATGATTCATGATTCTATTCATGATACAATTCATGATTCAAGATTCATTTCATGATTCATGATTCATGATTCAATTCATGATTCAGTTCATAATTCATGATTCAATTCACAATTCATCATCATCATCATCATCATTTATTTATATAGCGCCACTAATTCCGCAGCGCTGTACAGAGAACTCATTCACATCAGTCCCTGCCCCATTGGAGCTTACAGTCTAAATTCCCTACTATAGACACACACTCACACACAGACAGACAGTAAGACAGACAGAGAGGGAGAGACTAGGGTCAATTTTTTTTTTTTTTTATTGCAGCCAATTAACCTACCAGTATGTTTTTGGAGTGTGGGAGGAAACCGGAGCACCCGGAGGAAACCCACGCAAACACAGGGAGAACATACAAACTCCACACAGATAAGGCCATGGTCGGGAATCGAACTCATGACCCCAGTGCTGTGAGGCAGACGTGCTAACCACTACGCCACTGTGCTGCCCATCATGATTCATGATTCGATTCATGATTCATGATTCAATTCATGATTCAGTTCATAATTCATGATTCAATTCACAATTCATGATTCATGATTCGATTCATGATTCATGATTCGATTCATGATTCATGATTCAATTCATGATTAAATTCATTATTCATGATTCATGATTCATGATTCATGATTCATGATTCAAGATTCATTTCATGATTCATGATTCATGATTCAATTAATGATTCAGTTCATAATTCATGATTCAATTCACGATTCATGATTCATGATTCAATTCCTAATACATGATTCGATTCATGATTCAATTCATGATTCATGATTCAATTCATGATTCATGATTCATGATTCATGATTCATGATTTAATTCCTGATTCATGATTCATGATTCATGATTCAATTCATGATTCAATTCATGAATCATGATTCATGATTCAATTCATGATTCATGATTCATGATTCATGATTCATGATTCAATTCCTGATTCATGATTCATGATTCATGATTCATGATTCAATTCATGATTCATGATTCATGATTTGATTCATGATTCATAATTCAATTCATGATTCATGATTCATGGTTCATGATTCACTTCATGATTCATGATTAAATTAATGATTTACTTCAAGATTTATGATTCAATTCATGATTCAGTTCATGATTCATGATTCAATTAATGATTCATAATTCATTTCATGATTAAATTCATGATTCATTTTATGATTCATGATTCATGATTCAATTCATGATTCATGATTCATGATTCGTGATTCAATTCATGATTCATGATTCGATTCATGATTCATGATTCAATTCATGATTCATTTCATGATTCA
This sequence comes from Mixophyes fleayi, assembly GCF_038048845.1. Taxonomy (NCBI): domain Eukaryota; kingdom Metazoa; phylum Chordata; class Amphibia; order Anura; family Limnodynastidae; genus Mixophyes; species Mixophyes fleayi. Next base: position 10,613 of record NW_027446413.1, on the reverse strand, counting down.
ATTCATGATTCATGATTCTATTCATGATACAATTCATGATTCAAGATTCATTTCATGATTCATGATTCATGATTCAATTCATGATTCAGTTCATAATTCATGATTCAATTCACAATTCATGATTCATGATTCGATTCATGATTCATGATTCGATTCATGATTCATGATTCAATTCATGATTCAGTTCATAATTCATGATTCAATTCACAATTCATGATTCATGATTCGATTCATGATTCATGATTTGATTCATGATTCATGATTCAATTCATGATTAAATTCATGATTCATGATTCGATTCATGATTCATGATTTGATTCATGATTCATGATTCAATTCATGATTAAATTCATTATTCATGATTAGATTCATAATTCATGATTAATGATTCAATTCATAATTCATGATTCATGATTCATGATTCATGATTAGATTCATAATTCATGATTAATGATTCAATTCATGATTCATGATTCAATTCATGATTTATGATTCGATTAATGATTCATGATTCAATTCATGATTCATGATTCATGATTCAATTAATGATTCAATTCATGATTCATGATTCGATTCATGATTCTTGTATCGATTCATTATTCATGATTAATGATTCATGATTCAATTCATGATTCAATTCATGATTCATGATTCATGATTCATGATTCATGATTCAAGATTCATTTCATGATTAATGATTCATGATTCAATTAATGATTCAGTTCATAATTCATGATTCCATTCACGATTCATGATTCATGATTCATGATTCAATTCCTGATTCATGATTCATGATTCATGATTCATGATTCAATTCATGATTCATGATTCATGATTCAATTCATGATTCATGATTCATGATTCAATTCATGATTCATGATTCATGATTCATGATTCAATTCCTGATTCATGATTCATGATTCATGATTCATGATTCAATTCATGATTCAATTCATGATTCATGATTTGATTCATGATTCATGATTCATGATTCGATTCATGATTCATGATTCATGATTCATGATTTATGATTCATGATTCAATTCATGATTCATGATTCATGATTAGATTCATAATTCATGATTCATGATTCGATTCATGATTCATTTCATGATTCGATTCATAATTCATGATTCGAGATTCAATTCATGATTCATGATTCAATTCATGATTCATGATTCAATTCATGATTCAATTCATGATTCATGATTCAATTCATAATTCATGATTCGATTCATGATTCATGATTCGATTCATGATTCATGATTCAATTCATGATTCATGATGCATTTCATAATTCATGATTAAATTCATGATTCAATGTATGATTCATGATTCGATTCATGATTCTTGACTCCATTCATGATTCATGATTCCATTCATGATTCATGATTCCATTCATGATTTATGATTCCATTCATGATTCATGATTCCATTCATGATTCATGATTCATGATTCCATTCATGATTCATGATTCCATTCATAAATCATTATTCAATTCATGATTCATGATTCGTTTCATGATTCATGATTCATGATTCAATTCATGATTAATGATTTATGATTCAATTCATGATTCATGATTCATTTCATGATTTCATTCATGATTCATTTCATGATTCATGATTCATGATTCAATTTATGATTCAATTCATGATTAATGATTCAATTCATGATTTATGATTTAATTAATGATTCAATTCATTATTCATTTCATGATTCATGATTTAATTCATGATTCGATTTATGATTCATGATTCGATTCATGATTCATGATTCAATTCATGATTCAATTCATGATTCATGATTCATGATTCAATTCATGATTCATGATTTATGATTCGATTCATGATTCATGATTCATGATTCAATTCATGATTCAATTCATGATTCATGATTCGATTTATGATTCATTATTCATTTCATGATTCATGATTCATGATTAAATTAATGATTCAATTCATGATTATTTTTATGATTCATGATTGAATTCATGATTCGATTCATGATTCATGATTCGATTCATGATTCATAATTCAATTCATGATTCATGATTCATGGTTCATGATTCAATTCATGATTCATGATTAAATTAAAGATTTATTTCAAGATTTATGATTCAATTCATGATTCAGTTCATGATTCATGATTCAATTCATGATTCATAATTCACTTCATGATTAAATTCATGATTCATTTTATGATTCATGATTCATGATTCAATTCATGATTCATGATTCATGATTCATGATTCATGATTCATGATTCAATTCATGATTCATGATTTGATTCATGATTCATGATTCAATTCATGATTCATTTCATGATTCAATTCATGATTCATGATTCGATTCATGATACAATTCATGATTCAAGATTCATTTCATGATTCATGATTCATGATCCAATTCATGATTTATGATTTAATTAATGATTCAATTCATTATTCATTTCATGATTCATGATTTAATTCATGATTCGATTTATGATTCATGATTCGATTCATGATTCATGATTCAATTCATGATTCATGATTCAATTCATGCTTCATGATTTATGATTCGATTCATGATTCATGATTCATGATTCATGATTCAATTCATGATTCATGATTCAATTCATGATTCATGAATCAATTTATGATTCATTATTCATTTCATGATTCATGATTCATGATTAAATTAATGATTCAATTCATGATTATTTTTATGATTCATGATTGAATTCATGATTCGATTCATGATTCATAATTCAATTCATAATTCATGATTCATGGTTCATGATTCAATTCATGATTCATGATTAAATTAATGATTTATTTCAAGATTTATGATTCAATTCATGATTCAGTTCATGATTCATGATTCAATTAATGATTCATAATTCATTTCATGATTAAATTCATGATTCATTTTATGATTCATGATTCATGATTCAATTCATGATTCATGATTCATGATTCATGATTCGTGATTCAATTCATGATTCATGATTCGATTCATGATTCATGATTCAATTCATGATTCATTTCATGATTCAATTCATGATTCATGATTCGATTCATGATACAATTCATGATTCAAGATTCATGTCATGATTCATGATTCATGATTCAATTCATGATTCAGTTCATAATTCATGATTCAATTCACAATTCATGATTCATGATTCGATTCATGATTCATGATTCGATTCATGATTCATGATTCAATTTACGATTCATGATTCATGATTCGATTCATGATTCATGATTCATGATTCGATTCATGATTCATGATTCAATTCATGATTGAATTCATTATTCATGATTGAATTCATGATTCATGATTCATGATTCATGATTAGATTCATAATTCATGATTAATGATTCAATTCATGATTCATGATTCAATTCATGATTTATGATTCGATTAATGATTCATGATTCATTTCATGATTCATGATTCATGATTCAATTAATGATTCAATTCATGATTCATGATTCGATTCATGATTCTTGTATCGATTCATGATTCATGATTAATGATTCATGATTCAATTCATGATTCAATTCATGATTCATGATTCATGATTCATGATTCATGATTCAATTCATGATTCATGATTCAATTCATGATTCATGATTCGAGTCATGATTCAATTCATGATTCATGATTCATGATTCAATTCATGATTCATGATTCAATTCATGATTCAATTCATGATTCATGATTCATGATTCAATTCATGATTCATGATTCATGATTCATGATGCTTTTCATGATTCATGATTAAATTCATGATTCAATTTATTATTCATGATTCGATTCATGATTCATGATTCGATTTATGATTCATGATTCCATTCATGATTCATGATTCCATTCATGATTTATGATTCCATTCATGATTCATGATTCCATTCATGATTCATGATTCATGATTCCATTCATGATTCATGATTCCATTCATAAATCATGATTCAATTCATGAATTATGATTCGTTTCATGATTCATGATTCAATTCATGATTCATGATTCCTGATTCATGATTAGTTTCATGATTCATGATTCATGATTCATGATTCATGATTTATGATTCAATTCATGATTCATGATTCATTTCATAATTAATTCATGATTCATGATTCAATTCATGATTAATGATTCATGGTTCATGATTCAATTCATGATTCATGATTCAATTAATGATTCATTTCATGATTCATGATTCAATTCATGATTTACGATTCAATTAATGATTCAATTCATTATTCATTTCATGATTCATGATTTAATTCATGATTCGATTCATGATTCAATTTATGATTCAATTCATGATTCATGATTCAATTCATGATTCATAATTCATGATTCGATTCATGATTCATGATTCATGATTCATGATTCATGATTCAATTCATGATTCATGATTCATGATTCATGATTAGATTCATAATTCATGATTCATGATTCAATTCATGATTCATGATTCAATTCATGATTCATGATTCGATTTATGATTCATTATTCATTTCATGATTCATTTCATGATTCATGATTCAATTCATGATTTATGATTCAATTATGATTCAATTCATTATTCATTTCATGATTCATGATTTAATTCATGATTCGATTTATTATTCATGATTCGATTCATGATTAATGATTCAATTCATGATTCAATTCATGATTCATGATTCAATTCATGATTCATGATTCATGATTCGATTCATGATTCATGATTCATGATTCAATTCATGATTCATGATTCATGATTCATGATTAGATTCATAATTCATGATTCATGATTCAATTCATGATGATTGATTCAATTCATGATTCATGATTCGATTTATGATTCATTATTCATTTCATGATTCATTATTCATGATTAAATTAATGATTCAATTCATGATTCATGATTCAATTCATGATTCATGATTCAATTCATGATTCATGATTATGATTCAAATTAAGATTCATGATTCATGATTCAATTAATGATTCATAATTCATTTCATGATTAAATTCATGATTAATTTTATGATTCATGATTCATGATTCAATTCATGATTCATGATTCATGATTCATGATTCGTTATTCAATTCATGATTCATGATTCGATTCATGATTCATGATTCAATTCATGATTCATTTCATGATTCAATTCATGATTCATGATTCGATTCATGATACAATTCATGATTCAAGATTCATTTCATGATACATGATTCATGATTCAATTCATGATTCAGTTCATAATTCATGATTCAATTCACAATTCATGATTCATGATTCGATTCATGATTCATGATTCGATTCATGATTCATGATTCAATTTACGATTCATGATTCATGATTCGATTCATGATTCGATTCATGATTCATGATTCAATTCATGATTGAATTCATTATTCATGATTGAATTCATGATTCATGATTCATGATTCAATTCATGATTCATGATTCATGATTCATGATTCATGATTCATGATTCATGATTAGATTCATAATTCATGATTAATGATTCAATTCATGATTCATGATTCAATTCATGATTTATGATTCGATTAATGATTCATGATTCATTTCATGATTCATGATTCATGATTCAATTAATGATTCAATTCATGATTCATGATTCGATTCATGATTCTTGTATCGATTCATGATTCATGATTAATGATTCATGATTCAATTCATGATTCAATTCATGATTCATGATTCATGATTCAAGATTCATTTCATGATTCATGATTCATGATTCAATTAATGATTCAGTTCAAAATTTATGATTCAATTCAAGATTCATGATTCATGATTCAATTCCTAATACATGATTTGATTCATGATTCAATTCATGATTCATTTCATGATTCAATTCATGATTCATGATTCGATTCATGATTCATGATTCGATTCATGTTACAATTCATGATTCAAGATTCATTTCATGATTCATGATTCATGATTCAATTCATGATTCAGTTCATAATTCATGATTCAATTCACAATTCATGATTCATGATTCGATTCATGATTCATGATTCGATTCATGATTCATGATTCGATTCATGATTCATGATTCGATTCATGATTCATGATTCGATTCATGATTCATGATTCAATTCATGATTGAATTCATTATTCATGATTGAATTCATGATTCATGATTCATGATTCGATTCATGATTCATGATTCATGATTCATGATTCATGATTAGATTCATAATTCATGATTAATGATTCAATTCATGATTCATGATTCAATTCATGATTTATGATTCGATTAATAATTCATGATTCGATTCATGATTCATGATTCATGATTCATGATTCATGATTCATGATTAGATTCATAATTCATGATTAATGATTCAATTCATGATTCATGATTCAATTCATGATTTATGATTCGATTAATAATTCATGATTCGATTCATAATTCATGATTCATGATTAATGATTCATGATTCAATTCATAATTCAATTCATGATTCATGATTCATGATTCATGATTCATGATTCAAGATTCATTTCATGATTCATGATTCATGATTCAATTAATGATTCAGTTCATAATTCATGATTCAATTCACGATTCATGATTCATGATTCAATTCCTAATACATGATTCGATTCATGATTCAATTCATGATTCATGATTCAATTCATGATTCATGATTCATGATTCATGATTTAATTCCTGATTCATGATTCATGATTCATGATTCAATTCATGATTCAATTCATGATTCATGATTCATGATTCATGATTCATGATTCAATTCCTGATTCATGATTCATGATTCATGATTCAATTCATGATTCATGATTCATGATTCGATTCATGATTCAAAATTCAATTCATGATTCATGATTCATGGTTCATGATTCAATTCATGATTCATGATTAAATTAATGATTTATTTCAAGATTTATGATTCAATTTATGATTCAGTTCATGATTCATGATTCAATTAATGATTCATAATTCATTTCATGATTAAATTCATGATTCATTTTATGATTCATGATTCATGATTCAATTCATGATTCATGATTCATGATTCATGATTCATGATTCAATTCATGATTCATGATTCATGATTCATGATTCGTGATTCAATTCATGATTCATGATTCGATTCATGATTCATGATTCAATTCATGATTCATTTCATGATTCAATTCATGATTCATGATTCTATTCATGATACAATTCATGATTCAAGATTCATTTCATGATTCATGATTCATGATTCAATTCATGATTCAGTTCATAATTCATGATTCAATTCACAATTCATGATTCATGATTCGATTCATGATTCATGATTCGATTCATGATTCATGATTCAATTTACGATTCATGATTAATGATTCGATTCATGATTCATGATTCGATTCATGATTCATGATTCAATTCATGATTAAATTCATTATTCATGATTAGATTCATAATTCATGATTAATGATTCAATTCATGATTCATGATTCAATTCATGATTTATGATTCGATTAATGATTCATGATTCAATTCATGATTCATGATTCATGATTCAATTAATGATTGAATTCATGATTCATGATTCAATTCATGATTCTTGTATCGATTCATGATTCATGATTAATGATTCATGATTCAATTCATGATTCAATTCATGATTCATGATTCATGATTCATGATTCATGATTCAAGATTCATTTCATGATTAATGATTCATGATTCAATTAATGATTCAGTTCATAATTCATGATTCCATTCACGATTCATGATTCATGATTCATGATTCAATTCCTGATTCATGATTCATGATTCATGATTCATGATTCAATTCATGATTCATGATTCATGATTCAATTCATGATTCATGATTCATGATTCAATTCATGATTCATGATTCATGATTCATGATTCATGATTCGATTCATGATTCATGATTCAATTCATGATTCAGTTCATAATTCATGATTCAATTCACAATTCATGATTCATGATTCGATTCATGATTCATGATTCGATTCATGATTCATGATTAAATTCATGATTCAGTTCATAATTCATGATTCAATTCACAATTCATGATTCATGATTCGATTCATGATTCATGATTCGATTCATGATTCATGATTCAATTCATGATTAAATTCATTATTCATGATTAGATTCATAATTCATGATTAATGATTCAATTCATAATTCATGATTCATGATTCATGATTCATGATTCATGATTCATGATTAGATTCATAATTCATGATTAATGATTCAATCATGATTAATGATTCAATTCATGATTTATGATTCGATTAATGATTCATGATTCAATTCATGATTCATGATTCATGATTCAATTAATGATTCAATTCATGATTCATGATTCAATTCATGATTCAATTCATTATTCATGATTAGATTCATAATTCATGATTAATGATTCAATTCATAATTCATGATTCATGATTCATGATTCATGATTCATGATTCATGATTAGATTCATAATTCATGATTAATGATTCAATTCATGATTCATGATTCAATTCATGATTTATGATTCGATTAATGATTCATGATTCAATTCATGATTCATGATTCATGATTCAATTAATGATTCAATTTATGATTCATGATTCGATTCATGATACAATTCATGATTCAAGATTCATTTCATGATTCATGATTCATGATTCAATTCATGATTCAGTTCATAATTCATGATTCAATTCACAATTCATGATTCATGATTCGATTCATGATTCATGATTCGATTCATGATTCATGATTCAATTCATGATTCAGTTCATAATTCATGATTCAATTCACATTTCATGATTCATGATTCGATTCATGATTCATGATTCGATTCATGATTCATGATTCAATTCATGATTCATGATTCGATTCATGATTCGTGATTCATGATTCATGATTCAATTAATGATTCAATTCATGATTCATGATTCTATTCATGATACAATTCATGATTCAAGATTCATTTCATGATTCATGATTCATGATTCAATTCATGATTCAGTTCATAATTCATGATTCAATTCACAATTCATGATTCATGATTCGATTCATGATTCATGATTCGATTCATGATTCATGATTCAATTCATGATTCAGTTCATAATTCATGATTCAATTCACAATTCATGATTCATGATTCGATTCATGATTCATGATTCGATTCATGATTCATGATTCAATTCATGATTAAATTCATTATTCATGATTCATGATTCATGATTCATGATTCAAGATTCATTTCATGATTCATGATTCATGATTCAATTAATGATTCAGTTCATAATTCATGATTCAATTCACGATTCATGATTCATGATTCAATTCCTAATACATGATTCGATTCATGATTCAATTCATGATTCATGATTCAATTCATGATTCATGATTCATGATTCATGATTCATGATTTAATTCCTGATTCATGATTCATGATTCATGATTCAATTCATGATTCAATTCATGAATCATGATTCATGATTCAATTCATGATTCATGATCATGATTCATGATTCAATTCCTGATTCATGATTCATGATTCATGATTCATGATTCAATTCATGATTCATGATTCATGATTTGATTCATGATTCATAATTCAATTCATGATTCATGATTCATGGTCATGATTCACTTCATGATTCATGATTAAATTAATGATTTACTTCAAGATTTATGATTCAATTCATGATTCAGTTCATGATTCATGATTCAATTAATGATTCATAATTCATTTCATGATTAAATTCATGATTCATTTTATGATTCATGATTCATGATTCAATTCATGATTCATGATTTATGATTCATGATTCGTGATTCAATTCATGATTCATTATTCGATTCATGATTCATGATTCAATTCATGATTCATTCATGATTCAATTCATGATTCATGATTCTATTCATGATACAATTCATGATTCAAGATTCATTTCATGATTCATGATTCATGATTCAATTCATGATTCAGTTCATAATTCATGATTCAATTCACAATTCATGATTCATGATTCGATTCATGATTCATGATTCGATTCATGATTCATGATTCAATTCATGATTCAGTTCATAATTCATGATTCAATTCACAATTCATGATTCATGATTCGATTCATGATTCATGATTTGATTCATGATTCATGATTCAATTCATGATTAAATTCATGATTCATGATTAGATTCATAATTCATGATTAATGATTCAATTCATAATTCATGATTCATGATTCATGATTCATGATTCATGATTCATGATTAGATTCATAATTCATGATTAATGATTCAATTCATGATTCATGATTCAATTCATGATTTATGATTCGATTAATGATTCATGATTCAATTCATGATTCATGATTCATGATTCAATTAATGATTCAATTCATGATTCATGATTCGATTCATGATTCTTGTATCGATTCATGATTCATGATTAATGATTCATGATTCAATTCATGATTCAATTCATGATTCATGATTCATGATTCATGATTCATGATTCAAGATTCATTTCATGATTAATGATTCATGATTCAATTAATGATTCAGTTCATAATTCATGATTCCATTCACGATTCATGATTCATGA
>NW_027446412.1:0-59558 GCF_038048845.1 Mixophyes fleayi | reverse complement strand
ATGCCTTCCATGTGTCCTTACTCAAACCTCTTATTATCAATCGTTTCTCGACTCCTCCCTCAGCACCGCAGCCAGTTCAAGTTCATCAGGAGGAGGATTTCGAGATTACTGAGGTATTGGATGCAAAAATTTCGCGAGGAGTCCTCCGTTTCCTCGTTCATTGGAAGGGCTTTGGTCCTGAAGAGCGTTCATGGATCAAAGCTGAAGATCTTAATGCTCCTGCCCTTCTGAAGAAGTTTTATTCCAAAAATCCGGACAAGCCCGGTTCCAGGCGTTCTGTGCCCACCTTTAAAAGGGGGGGTACTGTCACTCACCGGACTGTGAGTGCTTCTTCCCGGACTATTAGGAACCGTGGACGTCCTCTATCCTGAGGGACTGCGCATGCGCAGCCCTTTCCAAACCTTCAGTGTATGTTCCTTTAACTTAATTGGCAGATCAGGCAACCTCCCTATATTAAGCACCTGTGGTCAACACCACGTTGCCTGATCTTGGAGTCTCATTCCCCATGAGTCTCTGAAGGTGTTCCTGTGTTTCCTCGTTTATTCAGCCCAGCTGATTCCTGTGGTTTCCAAACCACTTCTACCTCTGTGGTTTCCAAACCACTTCTACTACTGTGGTTCCCATACCACTTCTACCATCTACTGTATCATCGTGACTGTGAGCTGATTCCTATCCGCTGCCTCCGTGCACTACAGTCTTCAAACCACTTCTCCTACTGTGGTTCCCATACCACTTCTACCATCTACTGTATCATCGTGACTGTGAGCTGATTCCTATCCGCTGCCTCCGTGCACTACAGTCTTCTAACCACTTCTACTCTACCATTTATTATTGGGACTGTTAGCTGATGCCTATCCGCTGCCTCCGTGCACTACAGTCTTCAACCTGCAACTCGTCTGTGTTTCATCATCGTGACTGCTAGCTGATTCCTATCCGCTGCCTCCGTGCACTACAGTCTTCAACCTGCAACTCGTCTGTGTTTCATCATCGTGACTGCTAGCTGATTCCTATCCGCTGCCTCCGTGCACTACAGTCTTCAACCTGCAACCCGTCTGTGTTTCATCGTGACTGTTTGGCTGATTCCTATCCGCTGCCTCTGTGCGCTTCAGTCTTCAGTCCTTGTCAACGCTCCCGTGTTTCCTTGAGTCTGCCTCCACTATTGCTACCCGCTATTCTCCGTGATCAACAGTGCCTGTTCAACTCTGCTCTCCCGTGTCCCATCGTTACTGCACCTGCTGGTTGCTATTGGCTACCTCCGTGTTCCCGCAGAGACCCGCTGCTGCTACTCCTCAGCACTACTCATCCATCTACTGCTGATCCGCTCTCCACGCTTTCCTGTGTTCCCTGCTGGTCTACCTACCCGTGCGCTGCACCTACTAGACCACCGCTTCACCCATCCAGGGACTTCGCATCCTGCCGGCCTCCTGCCGTTCAGGTATCTCTGCACTCCTGTCTGACTGCCTCCTGAACCACGGTATGCATACTTCTCATTGACTGTGCTGTGTATTGCATACCTTGCTGGACTGTGTTGGTTCTCCTCTGGAGTGTGCTATCCGCTGAGTCTATTGCCATCATTGACTGTGTTATCTTATGCTGGACTACTTCAAGAGACTTTCTATATTGGCAGTATTGTTCAGTCATCTATACATTTATATTGTGCATATCACTGTGGTTCAAAGTCAAGGTGCCCGTGTATATCTTGTGTTGCAGTCTCTCCCCGTGCACCTCCTCACATATATATTCAGTGGTACAACTTGCTGAAGGCAGACCACTGATCCCTGTTTCCTGTATCACCTGTTCCAGTATCCTCTCACATAGCAGTGGTACAACTTGCTATCGCAGACCACTGACTACCCGGATACCTCCACTTGGATTCCACTCCTTCACTCAGACAGCGGTACAACTTGCTATCTGCAGACCGCTGACTCTCATCACCCCCTCGTTTCTGTTGGACATTCCTCCTCACTATAGCAGTGGTACAACTTGCTACCGCAGACCACTGACTACCTTCACGTGTCCTTTGTCCATACAGTTCCTCGTGTATTACTACCTCCATATTGCCAGTGCTGCTAGTCATAGACTTTCCTGAGCATCTCATCACCTGCTATTTCCTGTTCCGTGATCACCCTGCTACCAGAGTACCATATTACCACCTATACTGCTCTGGTAAGCCTATCACCTGGTGATCCCTGGGTAAAGACTCCTAGTGCCCGTGACAGTAAGATCAGGCCATGACAGACCCAGATACGGAACCTACCGCTAAGGAGATGCTGCAGCATCTGGTCAGCCGTGTGGAGCAACAGGATGCTCGCCAACAGCTGTTACTTCAATGTTACCAATCGTTAACCTCCCAAGGAACATCTGGACAGACTGTTACAGCTAATATTGAAGCTCCTGTGCTTGCCTCCGTTTCCCCAGTGCCATCCCAGGTGTCTACAGCTCCTACGCTTCACCTGCCTACTCCGTCAAAATATGACGGGGACCCCAAAACTTGTAGAGGTTTCCTTAACCAATGTTCAGTCCATTTTGAACTCCAACCTCAAAATTTTTCTACCCATCGTTCCAGAGTGGCCTATCTTATCTCATTGTTTTCTGGACAAGCCCTGGCTTGGGCCTCCCCTCTGTGGGAGAGAAACGATCCAATTCTACAAGATAGTGCCAAATTCATTTCCACGTTCCGAAGTGTGTTCGATGAACCAGGTCGTGTGACTTCCGCTGCTTCCAGCATTCTTCGTTTGCGACAAGGCTCCCATACAGTAGGACAGTATGTCATTCAATTTAGGATCCTAGCCTCTGAACTTCAGTGGAACACTGAAGCATTAGTTGCCGCCTTCTGGCAGGGGCTCTCCGATAAAATTAAAGATGCACTGACTACCCAAGAGCTTCCTTCGTCACTAGAAGATTTGATCTCTCTTTGCCATCGTGTAGATATGAGATTTCGTGAAAGAGAGTCTGAGAAAACAACGGCTGTCAAAGCACCTCTTCGTTCAAACCCTCAATTTCGTCCAGCTCCATCCTCTGTGATTCCCATGGAGATAGGACGTTCCAAATTATCTTCAGAGGAGAGGAGACGAAGAGTAAAGAATAGACTCTGTATCTATTGTGCTGATTCCACGCATATGCTCAGCTCTTGCCCTAAGAGATCGGGAAATGCCAGGCCCTAACTAGTTCTGGAGAGGTGAAGTTAGGGTCCCTGGAGTCCTCTCCATCGTTTATGAAATCTAAAGTCTGCGCTTTTGAGGTTACGATCTCCTTTGCTACCAAATCCTTTGAGTCCCAGGCATTGATTGATTCCGGAGCAGCAGGAAATTTCATTTCTAAATCACTAGTGAATCAATGGTCCCTACCAGTGATCACTTTAAAAACACCCATTACTGTGACGGCTATAGATGGATCACGTCTCATCAACGGTCTCATCACCCAGAGTACGTCTCCAGTAACCCTTCAGATTGGTGCACTACACCATGAAGAAATTTCGTTTTTAATTCTTCCAGTTACGACAAGTCCGATTGTCTTAGGCCTTCCATGGCTTCAGTGTCACTCTCCCCAGATTGACTGGCGCACTCCTCAAGTTATGTCTTGGGGGTCTGAATGTCACCAGCGTTGTCTTTCTCAAGTTATTCCTCTTAAAGTACAGCAATCTTCCATCGCATATTCCTCCCCGGGACTCCCTCCTCAGTATGCTTCATTTGCCGATGTGTTTGATAAAGCTCAGTCTGAACGTCTTCCTCCTCATCGTTCTTGGGATTGTCCGATCGACCTTCTACCTGGCAAGACTCCTCCCAGGGGCCGGGTCTATCCTCTCTCGTTACCTGAAACTCAAGCCACATCTGAGTACATACAGGAGAATCTCCAGCGCGGCTTCATTCGACCTTCCACCTCTCCCGCTGGAGCTGGGTTCTTCTTCGTCAAAAAGAAGGATGGATCATTACGCCCTTGTATAGATTTTCGTGGACTCAACGCCATTACTATCAAGAATCGGTATCCCATTCCGCTGATCACTGAGCTATTTGATCGCATCAAGGGAGCTCGGATATTTACTAAGTTGGATCTTCGTGGTGCCTACAATTTAATTAGAATCCGTTCCGGTGACGAATGGAAGACCGCGTTCAACACCAGAGATGGGCATTACGAATATTTAGTAATGCCCTTCGGGCTGTGTAATGCCCCCGCTGTTTTCCAGGGTTTCATCAATGAGATCTTTCGGGACTTATTATATGTATGTGTCGTTGTCTACCTGGACGACATATTGATCTTCTCACAGGACCTGCCTTCTCATCACCAACATGTGGCAGAGGTCCTCTCCAGACTACGGAAAAACTCATTGTTCTGTAAATTGGAAAAATGTTCATTCGAATTACCCCAGATTCCATTCTTGGGGTATATAGTTTCCGGAGTTGGCCTGAAGATGGATCCAGACAAAGTAAATGCTGTACTACATTGGCCTCAGCCAACTACTCTTCGTGCCATCCAGCGTTTTTTAGGTTTTGCCAATTACTATAGACGCTTCATTCAAGACTTTTCATCCATTGCATCTCCTATTGTGGCCCTAACTCGGAAAGGGGCTAATACTAAGCAATGGTCATCTGAGGCTCTCCAAGCCTTTCAAATTCTCAAAGAGTCCTTCTCGTCTGCTCCCATTCTTCGACAGCCTGATGTGACACTTCCCTTCTTCCTAGAAGTAGATGCCTCTAATGTGGGCTTAGGAGCCATTCTCTCCCAACGCTCGGAGCAACAAAAATTACATCCTTGTGCCTTCTATTCTCGGGGTCTTCTGCCCGCAGAGAAAAACTATACTATCGGGGACAAGGAGTTGCTGGCCATCAAAGCTGCATTGGAGGAATGGAGATACTTGTTGGAAGGAGCTCGCCATCCGGTGACGATCTTCACGGATCATAAGAACTTGTCATATTTGCAATCTGCTCAATGCTTGAACCCTCGTCAAGCAAGATGGTCTCTTTTCTTTTCCCGTTTTGAATTAATTATAACCTTCAAACCAGCCGCTAAGAACAAGAAAGCTGACGCTCTATCTCGAGCTTTGGTGACGTCCTCTGATGTAGAAGAGGTTCCCAACCATGCTATTCTAGACCCCAAATGTATTTCTCTGGCTGCTTCATCCACCAAAATGCTACCATTTGGGAAGACCCTCGTGCCTCCTACTCTGAGGAGGAAAATCCTTTCGTGGTTCCATGCCTCTCGTTTTTCCGGACACGCCGGTGAACACAAGACCTTTGAGATTCTCTCTCGAAGTTACTGGTGGCCTTCAATGAGGAGAGACGTCAAAGAGTTTATTGCTTCCTGTGATTTATGTTCTCAGTTCAAATCCTCCCGCAGAACTCCAGCAGGGTTGCTGCGACCACTACCCATTCCGTCCAAACCTTGGACCCATATTAGTATGGATTTCGTTACTGATTTGCCACCAAGTAAGAATCACAATACTATTTGGGTAGTGGTAGACAGATTTTCGAAGATGGCTCATTTCGTCCCTCAGTCCGGTTTACCTTCCTCGTCTACTCTGGCTGAACATTTCATTAAAGAAATCTTCCGCATCCATGGATGTCCGTCTGAGATTGTGTCAGATAGAGGAGTACAATTCGTTTCCAGATTCTGGCGGGCCCTTTGTAAAACCTTGGGCATACGATTAGCACTCTCATCATCGTACCATCCGCAATCTAACGGACAAACGGAACGAGTCAATCAAGATCTTGAGACTTTTATTAGGATGTTCTCTTCAGCCAACCAAGACAACTGGGTAGAATTGCTCCCTTGGGCTGAATTCGCCCATAACAACATGTACCATGAGTCATCATCCAAAACTCCATTCTTTGTGGTTTACGGTCACCATCCGTCTTTTCCGGAATTTCCTGCCCTCCCACCCACCCAAGTTCCTGCTGTGGAGACTGCTTGTCAGACCTTCAAAAATATCTGGTCTCAGGTCAAAACCTGTTTAAAGAAGACATCTAACAAATATAAGTCTTTCGCAGATAAGAAGAGGCGGGCTATTCCACCACTAAAAATTGGAGATCGGGTTTGGTTATCTACCAAAAATATTCGTTTGAAGGTTCCATCTATGAAATTCGCCCCTCGTTTTATTGGTCCATATAGGATCATTCAAGTTATCAATCCAGTATGTGTTAAACTTCTTCTTCCTAAGAATCTTCGGATTTCCAATGCCTTCCATGTGTCCTTACTCAAACCTCTTATTATCAATCGTTTCTCGACTCCTCCCTCAGCACCGCAGCCAGTTCAAGTTCATCAGGAGGAGGATTTCGAGATTACTGAGGTATTGGATGCAAAAATTTCGCGAGGAGTCCTCCGTTTCCTCGTTCATTGGAAGGGCTTTGGTCCTGAAGAGCGTTCATGGATCAAAGCTGAAGATCTTAATGCTCCTGCCCTTCTGAAGAAGTTTTATTCCAAAAATCCGGACAAGCCCGGTTCCAGGCGTTCTGTGCCCACCTTTAAAAGGGGGGGTACTGTCACTCACCGGACTGTGAGTGCTTCTTCCCGGACTATTAGGAACCGTGGACGTCCTCTATCCTGAGGGACTGCGCATGCGCAGCCCTTTCCAAACCTTCAGTGTATGTTCCTTTAACTTAATTGGCAGATCAGGCAACCTCCCTATATTAAGCACCTGTGGTCAACACCACGTTGCCTGATCTTGGAGTCTCATTCCCCATGAGTCTCTGAAGGTGTTCCTGTGTTTCCTCGTTTATTCAGCCCAGCTGATTCCTGTGGTTTCCAAACCACTTCTACCTCTGTGGTTTCCAAACCACTTCTACTACTGTGGTTCCCATACCACTTCTACCATCTACTGTATCATCGTGACTGTGAGCTGATTCCTATCCGCTGCCTCCGTGCACTACAGTCTTCAAACCACTTCTCCTACTGTGGTTCCCATACCACTTCTACCATCTACTGTATCATCGTGACTGTGAGCTGATTCCTATCCGCTGCCTCCGTGCACTACAGTCTTCTAACCACTTCTACTCTACCATTTATTATTGGGACTGTTAGCTGATGCCTATCCGCTGCCTCCGTGCACTACAGTCTTCAACCTGCAACTCGTCTGTGTTTCATCATCGTGACTGCTAGCTGATTCCTATCCGCTGCCTCCGTGCACTACAGTCTTCAACCTGCAACTCGTCTGTGTTTCATCATCGTGACTGCTAGCTGATTCCTATCCGCTGCCTCCGTGCACTACAGTCTTCAACCTGCAACCCGTCTGTGTTTCATCGTGACTGTTTGGCTGATTCCTATCCGCTGCCTCTGTGCGCTTCAGTCTTCAGTCCTTGTCAACGCTCCCGTGTTTCCTTGAGTCTGCCTCCACTATTGCTACCCGCTATTCTCCGTGATCAACAGTGCCTGTTCAACTCTGCTCTCCCGTGTCCCATCGTTACTGCACCTGCTGGTTGCTATTGGCTACCTCCGTGTTCCCGCAGAGACCCGCTGCTGCTACTCCTCAGCACTACTCATCCATCTACTGCTGATCCGCTCTCCACGCTTTCCTGTGTTCCCTGCTGGTCTACCTACCCGTGCGCTGCACCTACTAGACCACCGCTTCACCCATCCAGGGACTTCGCATCCTGCCGGCCTCCTGCCGTTCAGGTATCTCTGCACTCCTGTCTGACTGCCTCCTGAACCACGGTATGCATACTTCTCATTGACTGTGCTGTGTATTGCATACCTTGCTGGACTGTGTTGGTTCTCCTCTGGAGTGTGCTATCCGCTGAGTCTATTGCCATCATTGACTGTGTTATCTTATGCTGGACTACTTCAAGAGACTTTCTATATTGGCAGTATTGTTCAGTCATCTATACATTTATATTGTGCATATCACTGTGGTTCAAAGTCAAGGTGCCCGTGTATATCTTGTGTTGCAGTCTCTCCCCGTGCACCTCCTCACATATATATTCAGTGGTACAACTTGCTGAAGGCAGACCACTGATCCCTGTTTCCTGTATCACCTGTTCCAGTATCCTCTCACATAGCAGTGGTACAACTTGCTATCGCAGACCACTGACTACCCGGATACCTCCACTTGGATTCCACTCCTTCACTCAGACAGCGGTACAACTTGCTATCTGCAGACCGCTGACTCTCATCACCCCCTCGTTTCTGTTGGACATTCCTCCTCACTATAGCAGTGGTACAACTTGCTACCGCAGACCACTGACTACCTTCACGTGTCCTTTGTCCATACAGTTCCTCGTGTATTACTACCTCCATATTGCCAGTGCTGCTAGTCATAGACTTTCCTGAGCATCTCATCACCTGCTATTTCCTGTTCCGTGATCACCCTGCTACCAGAGTACCATATTACCACCTATACTGCTCTGGTAAGCCTATCACCTGGTGATCCCTGGGTAAAGACTCCTAGTGCCCGTGACAGTAAGATCAGGCCATGACAGACCCAGATACGGAACCTACCGCTAAGGAGATGCTGCAGCATCTGGTCAGCCGTGTGGAGCAACAGGATGCTCGCCAACAGCTGTTACTTCAATGTTACCAATCGTTAACCTCCCAAGGAACATCTGGACAGACTGTTACAGCTAATATTGAAGCTCCTGTGCTTGCCTCCGTTTCCCCAGTGCCATCCCAGGTGTCTACAGCTCCTACGCTTCACCTGCCTACTCCGTCAAAATATGACGGGGACCCCAAAACTTGTAGAGGTTTCCTTAACCAATGTTCAGTCCATTTTGAACTCCAACCTCAAAATTTTTCTACCCATCGTTCCAGAGTGGCCTATCTTATCTCATTGTTTTCTGGACAAGCCCTGGCTTGGGCCTCCCCTCTGTGGGAGAGAAACGATCCAATTCTACAAGATAGTGCCAAATTCATTTCCACGTTCCGAAGTGTGTTCGATGAACCAGGTCGTGTGACTTCCGCTGCTTCCAGCATTCTTCGTTTGCGACAAGGCTCCCATACAGTAGGACAGTATGTCATTCAATTTAGGATCCTAGCCTCTGAACTTCAGTGGAACACTGAAGCATTAGTTGCCGCCTTCTGGCAGGGGCTCTCCGATAAAATTAAAGATGCACTGACTACCCAAGAGCTTCCTTCGTCACTAGAAGATTTGATCTCTCTTTGCCATCGTGTAGATATGAGATTTCGTGAAAGAGAGTCTGAGAAAACAACGGCTGTCAAAGCACCTCTTCGTTCAAACCCTCAATTTCGTCCAGCTCCATCCTCTGTGATTCCCATGGAGATAGGACGTTCCAAATTATCTTCAGAGGAGAGGAGACGAAGAGTAAAGAATAGACTCTGTATCTATTGTGCTGATTCCACGCATATGCTCAGCTCTTGCCCTAAGAGATCGGGAAATGCCAGGCCCTAACTAGTTCTGGAGAGGTGAAGTTAGGGTCCCTGGAGTCCTCTCCATCGTTTATGAAATCTAAAGTCTGCGCTTTTGAGGTTACGATCTCCTTTGCTACCAAATCCTTTGAGTCCCAGGCATTGATTGATTCCGGAGCAGCAGGAAATTTCATTTCTAAATCACTAGTGAATCAATGGTCCCTACCAGTGATCACTTTAAAAACACCCATTACTGTGACGGCTATAGATGGATCACGTCTCATCAACGGTCTCATCACCCAGAGTACGTCTCCAGTAACCCTTCAGATTGGTGCACTACACCATGAAGAAATTTCGTTTTTAATTCTTCCAGTTACGACAAGTCCGATTGTCTTAGGCCTTCCATGGCTTCAGTGTCACTCTCCCCAGATTGACTGGCGCACTCCTCAAGTTATGTCTTGGGGGTCTGAATGTCACCAGCGTTGTCTTTCTCAAGTTATTCCTCTTAAAGTACAGCAATCTTCCATCGCATATTCCTCCCCGGGACTCCCTCCTCAGTATGCTTCATTTGCCGATGTGTTTGATAAAGCTCAGTCTGAACGTCTTCCTCCTCATCGTTCTTGGGATTGTCCGATCGACCTTCTACCTGGCAAGACTCCTCCCAGGGGCCGGGTCTATCCTCTCTCGTTACCTGAAACTCAAGCCACATCTGAGTACATACAGGAGAATCTCCAGCGCGGCTTCATTCGACCTTCCACCTCTCCCGCTGGAGCTGGGTTCTTCTTCGTCAAAAAGAAGGATGGATCATTACGCCCTTGTATAGATTTTCGTGGACTCAACGCCATTACTATCAAGAATCGGTATCCCATTCCGCTGATCACTGAGCTATTTGATCGCATCAAGGGAGCTCGGATATTTACTAAGTTGGATCTTCGTGGTGCCTACAATTTAATTAGAATCCGTTCCGGTGACGAATGGAAGACCGCGTTCAACACCAGAGATGGGCATTACGAATATTTAGTAATGCCCTTCGGGCTGTGTAATGCCCCCGCTGTTTTCCAGGGTTTCATCAATGAGATCTTTCGGGACTTATTATATGTATGTGTCGTTGTCTACCTGGACGACATATTGATCTTCTCACAGGACCTGCCTTCTCATCACCAACATGTGGCAGAGGTCCTCTCCAGACTACGGAAAAACTCATTGTTCTGTAAATTGGAAAAATGTTCATTCGAATTACCCCAGATTCCATTCTTGGGGTATATAGTTTCCGGAGTTGGCCTGAAGATGGATCCAGACAAAGTAAATGCTGTACTACATTGGCCTCAGCCAACTACTCTTCGTGCCATCCAGCGTTTTTTAGGTTTTGCCAATTACTATAGACGCTTCATTCAAGACTTTTCATCCATTGCATCTCCTATTGTGGCCCTAACTCGGAAAGGGGCTAATACTAAGCAATGGTCATCTGAGGCTCTCCAAGCCTTTCAAATTCTCAAAGAGTCCTTCTCGTCTGCTCCCATTCTTCGACAGCCTGATGTGACACTTCCCTTCTTCCTAGAAGTAGATGCCTCTAATGTGGGCTTAGGAGCCATTCTCTCCCAACGCTCGGAGCAACAAAAATTACATCCTTGTGCCTTCTATTCTCGGGGTCTTCTGCCCGCAGAGAAAAACTATACTATCGGGGACAAGGAGTTGCTGGCCATCAAAGCTGCATTGGAGGAATGGAGATACTTGTTGGAAGGAGCTCGCCATCCGGTGACGATCTTCACGGATCATAAGAACTTGTCATATTTGCAATCTGCTCAATGCTTGAACCCTCGTCAAGCAAGATGGTCTCTTTTCTTTTCCCGTTTTGAATTAATTATAACCTTCAAACCAGCCGCTAAGAACAAGAAAGCTGACGCTCTATCTCGAGCTTTGGTGACGTCCTCTGATGTAGAAGAGGTTCCCAACCATGCTATTCTAGACCCCAAATGTATTTCTCTGGCTGCTTCATCCACCAAAATGCTACCATTTGGGAAGACCCTCGTGCCTCCTACTCTGAGGAGGAAAATCCTTTCGTGGTTCCATGCCTCTCGTTTTTCCGGACACGCCGGTGAACACAAGACCTTTGAGATTCTCTCTCGAAGTTACTGGTGGCCTTCAATGAGGAGAGACGTCAAAGAGTTTATTGCTTCCTGTGATTTATGTTCTCAGTTCAAATCCTCCCGCAGAACTCCAGCAGGGTTGCTGCGACCACTACCCATTCCGTCCAAACCTTGGACCCATATTAGTATGGATTTCGTTACTGATTTGCCACCAAGTAAGAATCACAATACTATTTGGGTAGTGGTAGACAGATTTTCGAAGATGGCTCATTTCGTCCCTCAGTCCGGTTTACCTTCCTCGTCTACTCTGGCTGAACATTTCATTAAAGAAATCTTCCGCATCCATGGATGTCCGTCTGAGATTGTGTCAGATAGAGGAGTACAATTCGTTTCCAGATTCTGGCGGGCCCTTTGTAAAACCTTGGGCATACGATTAGCACTCTCATCATCGTACCATCCGCAATCTAACGGACAAACGGAACGAGTCAATCAAGATCTTGAGACTTTTATTAGGATGTTCTCTTCAGCCAACCAAGACAACTGGGTAGAATTGCTCCCTTGGGCTGAATTCGCCCATAACAACATGTACCATGAGTCATCATCCAAAACTCCATTCTTTGTGGTTTACGGTCACCATCCGTCTTTTCCGGAATTTCCTGCCCTCTCCACCCACCCAAGTTCCTGCTGTGGAGACTGCTTGTCAGACCTTCAAAAATATCTGGTCTCAGGTCAAAACCTGTTTAAAGAAGACATCTAACAAATATAAGTCTTTCGCAGATAAGAAGAGGCGGGCTATTCCACCACTAAAAATTGGAGATCGGGTTTGGTTATCTACCAAAAATATTCGTTTGAAGGTTCCATCTATGAAATTCGCCCCTCGTTTTATTGGTCCATATAGGATCATTCAAGTTATCAATCCAGTATGTGTTAAACTTCTTCTTCCTAAGAATCTTCGGATTTCCAATGCCTTCCATGTGTCCTTACTCAAACCTCTTATTATCAATCGTTTCTCGACTCCTCCCTCAGCACCGCAGCCAGTTCAAGTTCATCAGGAGGAGGATTTCGAGATTACTGAGGTATTGGATGCAAAAATTTCGCGAGGAGTCCTCCGTTTCCTCGTTCATTGGAAGGGCTTTGGTCCTGAAGAGCGTTCATGGATCAAAGCTGAAGATCTTAATGCTCCTGCCCTTCTGAAGAAGTTTTATTCCAAAAATCCGGACAAGCCCGGTTCCAGGCGTTCTGTGCCCACCTTTAAAAGGGGGGGTACTGTCACTCACCGGACTGTGAGTGCTTCTTCCCGGACTATTAGGAACCGTGGACGTCCTCTATCCTGAGGGACTGCGCATGCGCAGCCCTTTCCAAACCTTCAGTGTATGTTCCTTTAACTTAATTGGCAGATCAGGCAACCTCCCTATATTAAGCACCTGTGGTCAACACCACGTTGCCTGATCTTGGAGTCTCATTCCCCATGAGTCTCTGAAGGTGTTCCTGTGTTTCCTCGTTTATTCAGCCCAGCTGATTCCTGTGGTTTCCAAACCACTTCTACCTCTGTGGTTTCCAAACCACTTCTACTACTGTGGTTCCCATACCACTTCTACCATCTACTGTATCATCGTGACTGTGAGCTGATTCCTATCCGCTGCCTCCGTGCACTACAGTCTTCAAACCACTTCTCCTACTGTGGTTCCCATACCACTTCTACCATCTACTGTATCATCGTGACTGTGAGCTGATTCCTATCCGCTGCCTCCGTGCACTACAGTCTTCTAACCACTTCTACTCTACCATTTATTATTGGGACTGTTAGCTGATGCCTATCCGCTGCCTCCGTGCACTACAGTCTTCAACCTGCAACTCGTCTGTGTTTCATCATCGTGACTGCTAGCTGATTCCTATCCGCTGCCTCCGTGCACTACAGTCTTCAACCTGCAACTCGTCTGTGTTTCATCATCGTGACTGCTAGCTGATTCCTATCCGCTGCCTCCGTGCACTACAGTCTTCAACCTGCAACCCGTCTGTGTTTCATCGTGACTGTTTGGCTGATTCCTATCCGCTGCCTCTGTGCGCTTCAGTCTTCAGTCCTTGTCAACGCTCCCGTGTTTCCTTGAGTCTGCCTCCACTATTGCTACCCGCTATTCTCCGTGATCAACAGTGCCTGTTCAACTCTGCTCTCCCGTGTCCCATCGTTACTGCACCTGCTGGTTGCTATTGGCTACCTCCGTGTTCCCGCAGAGACCCGCTGCTGCTACTCCTCAGCACTACTCATCCATCTACTGCTGATCCGCTCTCCACGCTTTCCTGTGTTCCCTGCTGGTCTACCTACCCGTGCGCTGCACCTACTAGACCACCGCTTCACCCATCCAGGGACTTCGCATCCTGCCGGCCTCCTGCCGTTCAGGTATCTCTGCACTCCTGTCTGACTGCCTCCTGAACCACGGTATGCATACTTCTCATTGACTGTGCTGTGTATTGCATACCTTGCTGGACTGTGTTGGTTCTCCTCTGGAGTGTGCTATCCGCTGAGTCTATTGCCATCATTGACTGTGTTATCTTATGCTGGACTACTTCAAGAGACTTTCTATATTGGCAGTATTGTTCAGTCATCTATACATTTATATTGTGCATATCACTGTGGTTCAAAGTCAAGGTGCCCGTGTATATCTTGTGTTGCAGTCTCTCCCCGTGCACCTCCTCACATATATATTCAGTGGTACAACTTGCTGAAGGCAGACCACTGATCCCTGTTTCCTGTATCACCTGTTCCAGTATCCTCTCACATAGCAGTGGTACAACTTGCTATCGCAGACCACTGACTACCCGGATACCTCCACTTGGATTCCACTCCTTCACTCAGACAGCGGTACAACTTGCTATCTGCAGACCGCTGACTCTCATCACCCCCTCGTTTCTGTTGGACATTCCTCCTCACTATAGCAGTGGTACAACTTGCTACCGCAGACCACTGACTACCTTCACGTGTCCTTTGTCCATACAGTTCCTCGTGTATTACTACCTCCATATTGCCAGTGCTGCTAGTCATAGACTTTCCTGAGCATCTCATCACCTGCTATTTCCTGTTCCGTGATCACCCTGCTACCAGAGTACCATATTACCACCTATACTGCTCTGGTAAGCCTATCACCTGGTGATCCCTGGGTAAAGACTCCTAGTGCCCGTGACAGTAAGATCAGGCCATGACAGACCCAGATACGGAACCTACCGCTAAGGAGATGCTGCAGCATCTGGTCAGCCGTGTGGAGCAACAGGATGCTCGCCAACAGCTGTTACTTCAATGTTACCAATCGTTAACCTCCCAAGGAACATCTGGACAGACTGTTACAGCTAATATTGAAGCTCCTGTGCTTGCCTCCGTTTCCCCAGTGCCATCCCAGGTGTCTACAGCTCCTACGCTTCACCTGCCTACTCCGTCAAAATATGACGGGGACCCCAAAACTTGTAGAGGTTTCCTTAACCAATGTTCAGTCCATTTTGAACTCCAACCTCAAAATTTTTCTACCCATCGTTCCAGAGTGGCCTATCTTATCTCATTGTTTTCTGGACAAGCCCTGGCTTGGGCCTCCCCTCTGTGGGAGAGAAACGATCCAATTCTACAAGATAGTGCCAAATTCATTTCCACGTTCCGAAGTGTGTTCGATGAACCAGGTCGTGTGACTTCCGCTGCTTCCAGCATTCTTCGTTTGCGACAAGGCTCCCATACAGTAGGACAGTATGTCATTCAATTTAGGATCCTAGCCTCTGAACTTCAGTGGAACACTGAAGCATTAGTTGCCGCCTTCTGGCAGGGGCTCTCCGATAAAATTAAAGATGCACTGACTACCCAAGAGCTTCCTTCGTCACTAGAAGATTTGATCTCTCTTTGCCATCGTGTAGATATGAGATTTCGTGAAAGAGAGTCTGAGAAAACAACGGCTGTCAAAGCACCTCTTCGTTCAAACCCTCAATTTCGTCCAGCTCCATCCTCTGTGATTCCCATGGAGATAGGACGTTCCAAATTATCTTCAGAGGAGAGGAGACGAAGAGTAAAGAATAGACTCTGTATCTATTGTGCTGATTCCACGCATATGCTCAGCTCTTGCCCTAAGAGATCGGGAAATGCCAGGCCCTAACTAGTTCTGGAGAGGTGAAGTTAGGGTCCCTGGAGTCCTCTCCATCGTTTATGAAATCTAAAGTCTGCGCTTTTGAGGTTACGATCTCCTTTGCTACCAAATCCTTTGAGTCCCAGGCATTGATTGATTCCGGAGCAGCAGGAAATTTCATTTCTAAATCACTAGTGAATCAATGGTCCCTACCAGTGATCACTTTAAAAACACCCATTACTGTGACGGCTATAGATGGATCACGTCTCATCAACGGTCTCATCACCCAGAGTACGTCTCCAGTAACCCTTCAGATTGGTGCACTACACCATGAAGAAATTTCGTTTTTAATTCTTCCAGTTACGACAAGTCCGATTGTCTTAGGCCTTCCATGGCTTCAGTGTCACTCTCCCCAGATTGACTGGCGCACTCCTCAAGTTATGTCTTGGGGGTCTGAATGTCACCAGCGTTGTCTTTCTCAAGTTATTCCTCTTAAAGTACAGCAATCTTCCATCGCATATTCCTCCCCGGGACTCCCTCCTCAGTATGCTTCATTTGCCGATGTGTTTGATAAAGCTCAGTCTGAACGTCTTCCTCCTCATCGTTCTTGGGATTGTCCGATCGACCTTCTACCTGGCAAGACTCCTCCCAGGGGCCGGGTCTATCCTCTCTCGTTACCTGAAACTCAAGCCACATCTGAGTACATACAGGAGAATCTCCAGCGCGGCTTCATTCGACCTTCCACCTCTCCCGCTGGAGCTGGGTTCTTCTTCGTCAAAAAGAAGGATGGATCATTACGCCCTTGTATAGATTTTCGTGGACTCAACGCCATTACTATCAAGAATCGGTATCCCATTCCGCTGATCACTGAGCTATTTGATCGCATCAAGGGAGCTCGGATATTTACTAAGTTGGATCTTCGTGGTGCCTACAATTTAATTAGAATCCGTTCCGGTGACGAATGGAAGACCGCGTTCAACACCAGAGATGGGCATTACGAATATTTAGTAATGCCCTTCGGGCTGTGTAATGCCCCCGCTGTTTTCCAGGGTTTCATCAATGAGATCTTTCGGGACTTATTATATGTATGTGTCGTTGTCTACCTGGACGACATATTGATCTTCTCACAGGACCTGCCTTCTCATCACCAACATGTGGCAGAGGTCCTCTCCAGACTACGGAAAAACTCATTGTTCTGTAAATTGGAAAAATGTTCATTCGAATTACCCCAGATTCCATTCTTGGGGTATATAGTTTCCGGAGTTGGCCTGAAGATGGATCCAGACAAAGTAAATGCTGTACTACATTGGCCTCAGCCAACTACTCTTCGTGCCATCCAGCGTTTTTTAGGTTTTGCCAATTACTATAGACGCTTCATTCAAGACTTTTCATCCATTGCATCTCCTATTGTGGCCCTAACTCGGAAAGGGGCTAATACTAAGCAATGGTCATCTGAGGCTCTCCAAGCCTTTCAAATTCTCAAAGAGTCCTTCTCGTCTTCTCCCATTCTTCGACAGCCTGATGTGACACTTCCCTTCTTCCTAGAAGTAGATGCCTCTAATGTGGGCTTAGGAGCCATTCTCTCCCAACGCTCGGAGCAACAAAAATTACATCCTTGTGCCTTCTATTCTCGGGGTCTTCTGCCCGCAGAGAAAAACTATACTATCGGGGACAAGGAGTTGCTGGCCATCAAAGCTGCATTGGAGGAATGGAGATACTTGTTGGAAGGAGCTCGCCATCCGGTGACGATCTTCACGGATCATAAGAACTTGTCATATTTGCAATCTGCTCAATGCTTGAACCCTCGTCAAGCAAGATGGTCTCTTTTCTTTTCCCGTTTTGAATTAATTATAACCTTCAAACCAGCCGCTAAGAACAAGAAAGCTGACGCTCTATCTCGAGCTTTGGTGACGTCCTCTGATGTAGAAGAGGTTCCCAACCATGCTATTCTAGACCCCAAATGTATTTCTCTGGCTGCTTCATCCACCAAAATGCTACCATTTGGGAAGACCCTCGTGCCTCCTACTCTGAGGAGGAAAATCCTTTCGTGGTTCCATGCCTCTCGTTTTTCCGGACACGCCGGTGAACACAAGACCTTTGAGATTCTCTCTCGAAGTTACTGGTGGCCTTCAATGAGGAGAGACGTCAAAGAGTTTATTGCTTCCTGTGATTTATGTTCTCAGTTCAAATCCTCCCGCAGAACTCCAGCAGGGTTGCTGCGACCACTACCCATTCCGTCCAAACCTTGGACCCATATTAGTATGGATTTCGTTACTGATTTGCCACCAAGTAAGAATCACAATACTATTTGGGTAGTGGTAGACAGATTTTCGAAGATGGCTCATTTCGTCCCTCAGTCCGGTTTACCTTCCTCGTCTACTCTGGCTGAACATTTCATTAAAGAAATCTTCCGCATCCATGGATGTCCGTCTGAGATTGTGTCAGATAGAGGAGTACAATTCGTTTCCAGATTCTGGCGGGCCCTTTGTAAAACCTTGGGCATACGATTAGCACTCTCATCATCGTACCATCCGCAATCTAACGGACAAACGGAACGAGTCAATCAAGATCTTGAGACTTTTATTAGGATGTTCTCTTCAGCCAACCAAGACAACTGGGTAGAATTGCTCCCTTGGGCTGAATTCGCCCATAACAACATGTACCATGAGTCATCATCCAAAACTCCATTCTTTGTGGTTTACGGTCACCATCCGTCTTTTCCGGAATTTCCTGCCCTCCCACCCACCCAAGTTCCTGCTGTGGAGACTGCTTGTCAGACCTTCAAAAATATCTGGTCTCAGGTCAAAACCTGTTTAAAGAAGACATCTAACAAATATAAGTCTTTCGCAGATAAGAAGAGGCGGGCTATTCCACCACTAAAAATTGGAGATCGGGTTTGGTTATCTACCAAAAATATTCGTTTGAAGGTTCCATCTATGAAATTCGCCCCTCGTTTTATTGGTCCATATAGGATCATTCAAGTTATCAATCCAGTATGTGTTAAACTTCTTCTTCCTAAGAATCTTCGGATTTCCAATGCCTTCCATGTGTCCTTACTCAAACCTCTTATTATCAATCGTTTCTCGACTCCTCCCTCAGCACCGCAGCCAGTTCAAGTTCATCAGGAGGAGGATTTCGAGATTACTGAGGTATTGGATGCAAAAATTTCGCGAGGAGTCCTCCGTTTCCTCGTTCATTGGAAGGGCTTTGGTCCTGAAGAGCGTTCATGGATCAAAGCTGAAGATCTTAATGCTCCTGCCCTTCTGAAGAAGTTTTATTCCAAAAATCCGGACAAGCCCGGTTCCAGGCGTTCTGTGCCCACCTTTAAAAGGGGGGGTACTGTCACTCACCGGACTGTGAGTGCTTCTTCCCGGACTATTAGGAACCGTGGACGTCCTCTATCCTGAGGGACTGCGCATGCGCAGCCCTTTCCAAACCTTCAGTGTATGTTCCTTTAACTTAATTGGCAGATCAGGCAACCTCCCTATATTAAGCACCTGTGGTCAACACCACGTTGCCTGATCTTGGAGTCTCATTCCCCATGAGTCTCTGAAGGTGTTCCTGTGTTTCCTCGTTTATTCAGCCCAGCTGATTCCTGTGGTTTCCAAACCACTTCTACCTCTGTGGTTTCCAAACCACTTCTACTACTGTGGTTCCCATACCACTTCTACCATCTACTGTATCATCGTGACTGTGAGCTGATTCCTATCCGCTGCCTCCGTGCACTACAGTCTTCAAACCACTTCTCCTACTGTGGTTCCCATACCACTTCTACCATCTACTGTATCATCGTGACTGTGAGCTGATTCCTATCCGCTGCCTCCGTGCACTACAGTCTTCTAACCACTTCTACTCTACCATTTATTATTGGGACTGTTAGCTGATGCCTATCCGCTGCCTCCGTGCACTACAGTCTTCAACCTGCAACTCGTCTGTGTTTCATCATCGTGACTGCTAGCTGATTCCTATCCGCTGCCTCCGTGCACTACAGTCTTCAACCTGCAACTCGTCTGTGTTTCATCATCGTGACTGCTAGCTGATTCCTATCCGCTGCCTCCGTGCACTACAGTCTTCAACCTGCAACCCGTCTGTGTTTCATCGTGACTGTTTGGCTGATTCCTATCCGCTGCCTCTGTGCGCTTCAGTCTTCAGTCCTTGTCAACGCTCCCGTGTTTCCTTGAGTCTGCCTCCACTATTGCTACCCGCTATTCTCCGTGATCAACAGTGCCTGTTCAACTCTGCTCTCCCGTGTCCCATCGTTACTGCACCTGCTGGTTGCTATTGGCTACCTCCGTGTTCCCGCAGAGACCCGCTGCTGCTACTCCTCAGCACTACTCATCCATCTACTGCTGATCCGCTCTCCACGCTTTCCTGTGTTCCCTGCTGGTCTACCTACCCGTGCGCTGCACCTACTAGACCACCGCTTCACCCATCCAGGGACTTCGCATCCTGCCGGCCTCCTGCCGTTCAGGTATCTCTGCACTCCTGTCTGACTGCCTCCTGAACCACGGTATGCATACTTCTCATTGACTGTGCTGTGTATTGCATACCTTGCTGGACTGTGTTGGTTCTCCTCTGGAGTGTGCTATCCGCTGAGTCTATTGCCATCATTGACTGTGTTATCTTATGCTGGACTACTTCAAGAGACTTTCTATATTGGCAGTATTGTTCAGTCATCTATACATTTATATTGTGCATATCACTGTGGTTCAAAGTCAAGGTGCCCGTGTATATCTTGTGTTGCAGTCTCTCCCCGTGCACCTCCTCACATATATATTCAGTGGTACAACTTGCTGAAGGCAGACCACTGATCCCTGTTTCCTGTATCACCTGTTCCAGTATCCTCTCACATAGCAGTGGTACAACTTGCTATCGCAGACCACTGACTACCCGGATACCTCCACTTGGATTCCACTCCTTCACTCAGACAGCGGTACAACTTGCTATCTGCAGACCGCTGACTCTCATCACCCCCTCGTTTCTGTTGGACATTCCTCCTCACTATAGCAGTGGTACAACTTGCTACCGCAGACCACTGACTACCTTCACGTGTCCTTTGTCCATACAGTTCCTCGTGTATTACTACCTCCATATTGCCAGTGCTGCTAGTCATAGACTTTCCTGAGCATCTCATCACCTGCTATTTCCTGTTCCGTGATCACCCTGCTACCAGAGTACCATATTACCACCTATACTGCTCTGGTAAGCCTATCACCTGGTGATCCCTGGGTAAAGACTCCTAGTGCCCGTGACAGTAAGATCAGGCCATGACAGACCCAGATACGGAACCTACCGCTAAGGAGATGCTGCAGCATCTGGTCAGCCGTGTGGAGCAACAGGATGCTCGCCAACAGCTGTTACTTCAATGTTACCAATCGTTAACCTCCCAAGGAACATCTGGACAGACTGTTACAGCTAATATTGAAGCTCCTGTGCTTGCCTCCGTTTCCCCAGTGCCATCCCAGGTGTCTACAGCTCCTACGCTTCACCTGCCTACTCCGTCAAAATATGACGGGGACCCCAAAACTTGTAGAGGTTTCCTTAACCAATGTTCAGTCCATTTTGAACTCCAACCTCAAAATTTTTCTACCCATCGTTCCAGAGTGGCCTATCTTATCTCATTGTTTTCTGGACAAGCCCTGGCTTGGGCCTCCCCTCTGTGGGAGAGAAACGATCCAATTCTACAAGATAGTGCCAAATTCATTTCCACGTTCCGAAGTGTGTTCGATGAACCAGGTCGTGTGACTTCCGCTGCTTCCAGCATTCTTCGTTTGCGACAAGGCTCCCATACAGTAGGACAGTATGTCATTCAATTTAGGATCCTAGCCTCTGAACTTCAGTGGAACACTGAAGCATTAGTTGCCGCCTTCTGGCAGGGGCTCTCCGATAAAATTAAAGATGCACTGACTACCCAAGAGCTTCCTTCGTCACTAGAAGATTTGATCTCTCTTTGCCATCGTGTAGATATGAGATTTCGTGAAAGAGAGTCTGAGAAAACAACGGCTGTCAAAGCACCTCTTCGTTCAAACCCTCAATTTCGTCCAGCTCCATCCTCTGTGATTCCCATGGAGATAGGACGTTCCAAATTATCTTCAGAGGAGAGGAGACGAAGAGTAAAGAATAGACTCTGTATCTATTGTGCTGATTCCACGCATATGCTCAGCTCTTGCCCTAAGAGATCGGGAAATGCCAGGCCCTAACTAGTTCTGGAGAGGTGAAGTTAGGGTCCCTGGAGTCCTCTCCATCGTTTATGAAATCTAAAGTCTGCGCTTTTGAGGTTACGATCTCCTTTGCTACCAAATCCTTTGAGTCCCAGGCATTGATTGATTCCGGAGCAGCAGGAAATTTCATTTCTAAATCACTAGTGAATCAATGGTCCCTACCAGTGATCACTTTAAAAACACCCATTACTGTGACGGCTATAGATGGATCACGTCTCATCAACGGTCTCATCACCCAGAGTACGTCTCCAGTAACCCTTCAGATTGGTGCACTACACCATGAAGAAATTTCGTTTTTAATTCTTCCAGTTACGACAAGTCCGATTGTCTTAGGCCTTCCATGGCTTCAGTGTCACTCTCCCCAGATTGACTGGCGCACTCCTCAAGTTATGTCTTGGGGGTCTGAATGTCACCAGCGTTGTCTTTCTCAAGTTATTCCTCTTAAAGTACAGCAATCTTCCATCGCATATTCCTCCCCGGGACTCCCTCCTCAGTATGCTTCATTTGCCGATGTGTTTGATAAAGCTCAGTCTGAACGTCTTCCTCCTCATCGTTCTTGGGATTGTCCGATCGACCTTCTACCTGGCAAGACTCCTCCCAGGGGCCGGGTCTATCCTCTCTCGTTACCTGAAACTCAAGCCACATCTGAGTACATACAGGAGAATCTCCAGCGCGGCTTCATTCGACCTTCCACCTCTCCCGCTGGAGCTGGGTTCTTCTTCGTCAAAAAGAAGGATGGATCATTACGCCCTTGTATAGATTTTCGTGGACTCAACGCCATTACTATCAAGAATCGGTATCCCATTCCGCTGATCACTGAGCTATTTGATCGCATCAAGGGAGCTCGGATATTTACTAAGTTGGATCTTCGTGGTGCCTACAATTTAATTAGAATCCGTTCCGGTGACGAATGGAAGACCGCGTTCAACACCAGAGATGGGCATTACGAATATTTAGTAATGCCCTTCGGGCTGTGTAATGCCCCCGCTGTTTTCCAGGGTTTCATCAATGAGATCTTTCGGGACTTATTATATGTATGTGTCGTTGTCTACCTGGACGACATATTGATCTTCTCACAGGACCTGCCTTCTCATCACCAACATGTGGCAGAGGTCCTCTCCAGACTACGGAAAAACTCATTGTTCTGTAAATTGGAAAAATGTTCATTCGAATTACCCCAGATTCCATTCTTGGGGTATATAGTTTCCGGAGTTGGCCTGAAGATGGATCCAGACAAAGTAAATGCTGTACTACATTGGCCTCAGCCAACTACTCTTCGTGCCATCCAGCGTTTTTTAGGTTTTGCCAATTACTATAGACGCTTCATTCAAGACTTTTCATCCATTGCATCTCCTATTGTGGCCCTAACTCGGAAAGGGGCTAATACTAAGCAATGGTCATCTGAGGCTCTCCAAGCCTTTCAAATTCTCAAAGAGTCCTTCTCGTCTGCTCCCATTCTTCGACAGCCTGATGTGACACTTCCCTTCTTCCTAGAAGTAGATGCCTCTAATGTGGGCTTAGGAGCCATTCTCTCCCAACGCTCGGAGCAACAAAAATTACATCCTTGTGCCTTCTATTCTCGGGGTCTTCTGCCCGCAGAGAAAAACTATACTATCGGGGACAAGGAGTTGCTGGCCATCAAAGCTGCATTGGAGGAATGGAGATACTTGTTGGAAGGAGCTCGCCATCCGGTGACGATCTTCACGGATCATAAGAACTTGTCATATTTGCAATCTGCTCAATGCTTGAACCCTCGTCAAGCAAGATGGTCTCTTTTCTTTTCCCGTTTTGAATTAATTATAACCTTCAAACCAGCCGCTAAGAACAAGAAAGCTGACGCTCTATCTCGAGCTTTGGTGACGTCCTCTGATGTAGAAGAGGTTCCCAACCATGCTATTCTAGACCCCAAATGTATTTCTCTGGCTGCTTCATCCACCAAAATGCTACCATTTGGGAAGACCCTCGTGCCTCCTACTCTGAGGAGGAAAATCCTTTCGTGGTTCCATGCCTCTCGTTTTTCCGGACACGCCGGTGAACACAAGACCTTTGAGATTCTCTCTCGAAGTTACTGGTGGCCTTCAATGAGGAGAGACGTCAAAGAGTTTATTGCTTCCTGTGATTTATGTTCTCAGTTCAAATCCTCCCGCAGAACTCCAGCAGGGTTGCTGCGACCACTACCCATTCCGTCCAAACCTTGGACCCATATTAGTATGGATTTCGTTACTGATTTGCCACCAAGTAAGAATCACAATACTACTTGGGTAGTGGTAGACAGATTTTCGAAGATGGCTCATTTCGTCCCTCAGTCCGGTTTACCTTCCTCGTCTACTCTGGCTGAACATTTCATTAAAGAAATCTTCCGCATCCATGGATGTCCGTCTGAGATTGTGTCAGATAGAGGAGTACAATTCGTTTCCAGATTCTGGCGGGCCCTTTGTAAAACCTTGGGCATACGATTAGCACTCTCATCATCGTACCATCCGCAATCTAACGGACAAACGGAACGAGTCAATCAAGATCTTGAGACTTTTATTAGGATGTTCTCTTCAGCCAACCAAGACAACTGGGTAGAATTGCTCCCTTGGGCTGAATTCGCCCATAACAACATGTACCATGAGTCATCATCCAAAACTCCATTCTTTGTGGTTTACGGTCACCATCCGTCTTTTCCGGAATTTCCTGCCCTCCCACCCACCCAAGTTCCTGCTGTGGAGACTGCTTGTCAGACCTTCAAAAATATCTGGTCTCAGGTCAAAACCTGTTTAAAGAAGACATCTAACAAATATAAGTCTTTCGCAGATAAGAAGAGGCGGGCTATTCCACCACTAAAAATTGGAGATCGGGTTTGGTTATCTACCAAAAATATTCGTTTGAAGGTTCCATCTATGAAATTCGCCCCTCGTTTTATTGGTCCATATAGGATCATTCAAGTTATCAATCCAGTATGTGTTAAACTTCTTCTTCCTAAGAATCTTCGGATTTCCAATGCCTTCCATGTGTCCTTACTCAAACCTCTTATTATCAATCGTTTCTCGACTCCTCCCTCAGCACCGCAGCCAGTTCAAGTTCATCAGGAGGAGGATTTCGAGATTACTGAGGTATTGGATGCAAAAATTTCGCGAGGAGTCCTCCGTTTCCTCGTTCATTGGAAGGGCTTTGGTCCTGAAGAGCGTTCATGGATCAAAGCTGAAGATCTTAATGCTCCTGCCCTTCTGAAGAAGTTTTATTCCAAAAATCCGGACAAGCCCGGTTCCAGGCGTTCTGTGCCCACCTTTAAAAGGGGGGGTACTGTCACTCACCGGACTGTGAGTGCTTCTTCCCGGACTATTAGGAACCGTGGACGTCCTCTATCCTGAGGGACTGCGCATGCGCAGCCCTTTCCAAACCTTCAGTGTATGTTCCTTTAACTTAATTGGCAGATCAGGCAACCTCCCTATATTAAGCACCTGTGGTCAACACCACGTTGCCTGATCTTGGAGTCTCATTCCCCATGAGTCTCTGAAGGTGTTCCTGTGTTTCCTCGTTTATTCAGCCCAGCTGATTCCTGTGGTTTCCAAACCACTTCTACCTCTGTGGTTTCCAAACCACTTCTACTACTGTGGTTCCCATACCACTTCTACCATCTACTGTATCATCGTGACTGTGAGCTGATTCCTATCCGCTGCCTCCGTGCACTACAGTCTTCAAACCACTTCTCCTACTGTGGTTCCCATACCACTTCTACCATCTACTGTATCATCGTGACTGTGAGCTGATTCCTATCCGCTGCCTCCGTGCACTACAGTCTTCTAACCACTTCTACTCTACCATTTATTATTGGGACTGTTAGCTGATGCCTATCCGCTGCCTCCGTGCACTACAGTCTTCAACCTGCAACTCGTCTGTGTTTCATCATCGTGACTGCTAGCTGATTCCTATCCGCTGCCTCCGTGCACTACAGTCTTCAACCTGCAACTCGTCTGTGTTTCATCATCGTGACTGCTAGCTGATTCCTATCCGCTGCCTCCGTGCACTACAGTCTTCAACCTGCAACCCGTCTGTGTTTCATCGTGACTGTTTGGCTGATTCCTATCCGCTGCCTCTGTGCGCTTCAGTCTTCAGTCCTTGTCAACGCTCCCGTGTTTCCTTGAGTCTGCCTCCACTATTGCTACCCGCTATTCTCCGTGATCAACAGTGCCTGTTCAACTCTGCTCTCCCGTGTCCCATCGTTACTGCACCTGCTGGTTGCTATTGGCTACCTCCGTGTTCCCGCAGAGACCCGCTGCTGCTACTCCTCAGCACTACTCATCCATCTACTGCTGATCCGCTCTCCACGCTTTCCTGTGTTCCCTGCTGGTCTACCTACCCGTGCGCTGCACCTACTAGACCACCGCTTCACCCATCCAGGGACTTCGCATCCTGCCGGCCTCCTGCCGTTCAGGTATCTCTGCACTCCTGTCTGACTGCCTCCTGAACCACGGTATGCATACTTCTCATTGACTGTGCTGTGTATTGCATACCTTGCTGGACTGTGTTGGTTCTCCTCTGGAGTGTGCTATCCGCTGAGTCTATTGCCATCATTGACTGTGTTATCTTATGCTGGACTACTTCAAGAGACTTTCTATATTGGCAGTATTGTTCAGTCATCTATACATTTATATTGTGCATATCACTGTGGTTCAAAGTCAAGGTGCCCGTGTATATCTTGTGTTGCAGTCTCTCCCCGTGCACCTCCTCACATATATATTCAGTGGTACAACTTGCTGAAGGCAGACCACTGATCCCTGTTTCCTGTATCACCTGTTCCAGTATCCTCTCACATAGCAGTGGTACAACTTGCTATCGCAGACCACTGACTACCCGGATACCTCCACTTGGATTCCACTCCTTCACTCAGACAGCGGTACAACTTGCTATCTGCAGACCGCTGACTCTCATCACCCCCTCGTTTCTGTTGGACATTCCTCCTCACTATAGCAGTGGTACAACTTGCTACCGCAGACCACTGACTACCTTCACGTGTCCTTTGTCCATACAGTTCCTCGTGTATTACTACCTCCATATTGCCAGTGCTGCTAGTCATAGACTTTCCTGAGCATCTCATCACCTGCTATTTCCTGTTCCGTGATCACCCTGCTACCAGAGTACCATATTACCACCTATACTGCTCTGGTAAGCCTATCACCTGGTGATCCCTGGGTAAAGACTCCTAGTGCCCGTGACAGTAAGATCAGGCCATGACAGACCCAGATACGGAACCTACCGCTAAGGAGATGCTGCAGCATCTGGTCAGCCGTGTGGAGCAACAGGATGCTCGCCAACAGCTGTTACTTCAATGTTACCAATCGTTAACCTCCCAAGGAACATCTGGACAGACTGTTACAGCTAATATTGAAGCTCCTGTGCTTGCCTCCGTTTCCCCAGTGCCATCCCAGGTGTCTACAGCTCCTACGCTTCACCTGCCTACTCCGTCAAAATATGACGGGGACCCCAAAACTTGTAGAGGTTTCCTTAACCAATGTTCAGTCCATTTTGAACTCCAACCTCAAAATTTTTCTACCCATCGTTCCAGAGTGGCCTATCTTATCTCATTGTTTTCTGGACAAGCCCTGGCTTGGGCCTCCCCTCTGTGGGAGAGAAACGATCCAATTCTACAAGATAGTGCCAAATTCATTTCCACGTTCCGAAGTGTGTTCGATGAACCAGGTCGTGTGACTTCCGCTGCTTCCAGCATTCTTCGTTTGCGACAAGGCTCCCATACAGTAGGACAGTATGTCATTCAATTTAGGATCCTAGCCTCTGAACTTCAGTGGAACACTGAAGCATTAGTTGCCGCCTTCTGGCAGGGGCTCTCCGATAAAATTAAAGATGCACTGACTACCCAAGAGCTTCCTTCGTCACTAGAAGATTTGATCTCTCTTTGCCATCGTGTAGATATGAGATTTCGTGAAAGAGAGTCTGAGAAAACAACGGCTGTCAAAGCACCTCTTCGTTCAAACCCTCAATTTCGTCCAGCTCCATCCTCTGTGATTCCCATGGAGATAGGACGTTCCAAATTATCTTCAGAGGAGAGGAGACGAAGAGTAAAGAATAGACTCTGTATCTATTGTGCTGATTCCACGCATATGCTCAGCTCTTGCCCTAAGAGATCGGGAAATGCCAGGCCCTAACTAGTTCTGGAGAGGTGAAGTTAGGGTCCCTGGAGTCCTCTCCATCGTTTATGAAATCTAAAGTCTGCGCTTTTGAGGTTACGATCTCCTTTGCTACCAAATCCTTTGAGTCCCAGGCATTGATTGATTCCGGAGCAGCAGGAAATTTCATTTCTAAATCACTAGTGAATCAATGGTCCCTACCAGTGATCACTTTAAAAACACCCATTACTGTGACGGCTATAGATGGATCACGTCTCATCAACGGTCTCATCACCCAGAGTACGTCTCCAGTAACCCTTCAGATTGGTGCACTACACCATGAAGAAATTTCGTTTTTAATTCTTCCAGTTACGACAAGTCCGATTGTCTTAGGCCTTCCATGGCTTCAGTGTCACTCTCCCCAGATTGACTGGCGCACTCCTCAAGTTATGTCTTGGGGGTCTGAATGTCACCAGCGTTGTCTTTCTCAAGTTATTCCTCTTAAAGTACAGCAATCTTCCATCGCATATTCCTCCCCGGGACTCCCTCCTCAGTATGCTTCATTTGCCGATGTGTTTGATAAAGCTCAGTCTGAACGTCTTCCTCCTCATCGTTCTTGGGATTGTCCGATCGACCTTCTACCTGGCAAGACTCCTCCCAGGGGCCGGGTCTATCCTCTCTCGTTACCTGAAACTCAAGCCACATCTGAGTACATACAGGAGAATCTCCAGCGCGGCTTCATTCGACCTTCCACCTCTCCCGCTGGAGCTGGGTTCTTCTTCGTCAAAAAGAAGGATGGATCATTACGCCCTTGTATAGATTTTCGTGGACTCAACGCCATTACTATCAAGAATCGGTATCCCATTCCGCTGATCACTGAGCTATTTGATCGCATCAAGGGAGCTCGGATATTTACTAAGTTGGATCTTCGTGGTGCCTACAATTTAATTAGAATCCGTTCCGGTGACGAATGGAAGACCGCGTTCAACACCAGAGATGGGCATTACGAATATTTAGTAATGCCCTTCGGGCTGTGTAATGCCCCCGCTGTTTTCCAGGGTTTCATCAATGAGATCTTTCGGGACTTATTATATGTATGTGTCGTTGTCTACCTGGACGACATATTGATCTTCTCACAGGACCTGCCTTCTCATCACCAACATGTGGCAGAGGTCCTCTCCAGACTACGGAAAAACTCATTGTTCTGTAAATTGGAAAAATGTTCATTCGAATTACCCCAGATTCCATTCTTGGGGTATATAGTTTCCGGAGTTGGCCTGAAGATGGATCCAGACAAAGTAAATGCTGTACTACATTGGCCTCAGCCAACTACTCTTCGTGCCATCCAGCGTTTTTTAGGTTTTGCCAATTACTATAGACGCTTCATTCAAGACTTTTCATCCATTGCATCTCCTATTGTGGCCCTAACTCGGAAAGGGGCTAATACTAAGCAATGGTCATCTGAGGCTCTCCAAGCCTTTCAAATTCTCAAAGAGTCCTTCTCGTCTGCTCCCATTCTTCGACAGCCTGATGTGACACTTCCCTTCTTCCTAGAAGTAGATGCCTCTAATGTGGGCTTAGGAGCCATTCTCTCCCAACGCTCGGAGCAACAAAAATTACATCCTTGTGCCTTCTATTCTCGGGGTCTTCTGCCCGCAGAGAAAAACTATACTATCGGGGACAAGGAGTTGCTGGCCATCAAAGCTGCATTGGAGGAATGGAGATACTTGTTGGAAGGAGCTCGCCATCCGGTGACGATCTTCACGGATCATAAGAACTTGTCATATTTGCAATCTGCTCAATGCTTGAACCCTCGTCAAGCAAGATGGTCTCTTTTCTTTTCCCGTTTTGAATTAATTATAACCTTCAAACCAGCCGCTAAGAACAAGAAAGCTGACGCTCTATCTCGAGCTTTGGTGACGTCCTCTGATGTAGAAGAGGTTCCCAACCATGCTATTCTAGACCCCAAATGTATTTCTCTGGCTGCTTCATCCACCAAAATGCTACCATTTGGGAAGACCCTCGTGCCTCCTACTCTGAGGAGGAAAATCCTTTCGTGGTTCCATGCCTCTCGTTTTTCCGGACA
Organism: Mixophyes fleayi; assembly: GCF_038048845.1. Classification (NCBI taxonomy): domain Eukaryota; kingdom Metazoa; phylum Chordata; class Amphibia; order Anura; family Limnodynastidae; genus Mixophyes; species Mixophyes fleayi. Next base: position 29,666 of record NW_027446412.1, on the reverse strand, counting down.
CGCCGGTGAACACAAGACCTTTGAGATTCTCTCTCGAAGTTACTGGTGGCCTTCAATGAGGAGAGACGTCAAAGAGTTTATTGCTTCCTGTGATTTATGTTCTCAGTTCAAATCCTCCCGCAGAACTCCAGCAGGGTTGCTGCGACCACTACCCATTCCGTCCAAACCTTGGACCCATATTAGTATGGATTTCGTTACTGATTTGCCACCAAGTAAGAATCACAATACTATTTGGGTAGTGGTAGACAGATTTTCGAAGATGGCTCATTTCGTCCCTCAGTCCGGTTTACCTTCCTCGTCTACTCTGGCTGAACATTTCATTAAAGAAATCTTCCGCATCCATGGATGTCCGTCTGAGATTGTGTCAGATAGAGGAGTACAATTCGTTTCCAGATTCTGGCGGGCCCTTTGTAAAACCTTGGGCATACGATTAGCACTCTCATCATCGTACCATCCGCAATCTAACGGACAAACGGAACGAGTCAATCAAGATCTTGAGACTTTTATTAGGATGTTCTCTTCAGCCAACCAAGACAACTGGGTAGAATTGCTCCCTTGGGCTGAATTCGCCCATAACAACATGTACCATGAGTCATCATCCAAAACTCCATTCTTTGTGGTTTACGGTCACCATCCGTCTTTTCCGGAATTTCCTGCCCTCCCACCCACCCAAGTTCCTGCTGTGGAGACTGCTTGTCAGACCTTCAAAAATATCTGGTCTCAGGTCAAAACCTGTTTAAAGAAGACATCTAACAAATATAAGTCTTTCGCAGATAAGAAGAGGCGGGCTATTCCACCACTAAAAATTGGAGATCGGGTTTGGTTATCTACCAAAAATATTCGTTTGAAGGTTCCATCTATGAAATTCGCCCCTCGTTTTATTGGTCCATATAGGATCATTCAAGTTATCAATCCAGTATGTGTTAAACTTCTTCTTCCTAAGAATCTTCGGATTTCCAATGCCTTCCATGTGTCCTTACTCAAACCTCTTATTATCAATCGTTTCTCGACTCCTCCCTCAGCACCGCAGCCAGTTCAAGTTCATCAGGAGGAGGATTTCGAGATTACTGAGGTATTGGATGCAAAAATTTCGCGAGGAGTCCTCCGTTTCCTCGTTCATTGGAAGGGCTTTGGTCCTGAAGAGCGTTCATGGATCAAAGCTGAAGATCTTAATGCTCCTGCCCTTCTGAAGAAGTTTTATTCCAAAAATCCGGACAAGCCCGGTTCCAGGCGTTCTGTGCCCACCTTTAAAAGGGGGGGTACTGTCACTCACCGGACTGTGAGTGCTTCTTCCCGGACTATTAGGAACCGTGGACGTCCTCTATCCTGAGGGACTGCGCATGCGCAGCCCTTTCCAAACCTTCAGTGTATGTTCCTTTAACTTAATTGGCAGATCAGGCAACCTCCCTATATTAAGCACCTGTGGTCAACACCACGTTGCCTGATCTTGGAGTCTCATTCCCCATGAGTCTCTGAAGGTGTTCCTGTGTTTCCTCGTTTATTCAGCCCAGCTGATTCCTGTGGTTTCCAAACCACTTCTACCTCTGTGGTTTCCAAACCACTTCTACTACTGTGGTTCCCATACCACTTCTACCATCTACTGTATCATCGTGACTGTGAGCTGATTCCTATCCGCTGCCTCCGTGCACTACAGTCTTCAAACCACTTCTCCTACTGTGGTTCCCATACCACTTCTACCATCTACTGTATCATCGTGACTGTGAGCTGATTCCTATCCGCTGCCTCCGTGCACTACAGTCTTCTAACCACTTCTACTCTACCATTTATTATTGGGACTGTTAGCTGATGCCTATCCGCTGCCTCCGTGCACTACAGTCTTCAACCTGCAACTCGTCTGTGTTTCATCATCGTGACTGCTAGCTGATTCCTATCCGCTGCCTCCGTGCACTACAGTCTTCAACCTGCAACTCGTCTGTGTTTCATCATCGTGACTGCTAGCTGATTCCTATCCGCTGCCTCCGTGCACTACAGTCTTCAACCTGCAACCCGTCTGTGTTTCATCGTGACTGTTTGGCTGATTCCTATCCGCTGCCTCTGTGCGCTTCAGTCTTCAGTCCTTGTCAACGCTCCCGTGTTTCCTTGAGTCTGCCTCCACTATTGCTACCCGCTATTCTCCGTGATCAACAGTGCCTGTTCAACTCTGCTCTCCCGTGTCCCATCGTTACTGCACCTGCTGGTTGCTATTGGCTACCTCCGTGTTCCCGCAGAGACCCGCTGCTGCTACTCCTCAGCACTACTCATCCATCTACTGCTGATCCGCTCTCCACGCTTTCCTGTGTTCCCTGCTGGTCTACCTACCCGTGCGCTGCACCTACTAGACCACCGCTTCACCCATCCAGGGACTTCGCATCCTGCCGGCCTCCTGCCGTTCAGGTATCTCTGCACTCCTGTCTGACTGCCTCCTGAACCACGGTATGCATACTTCTCATTGACTGTGCTGTGTATTGCATACCTTGCTGGACTGTGTTGGTTCTCCTCTGGAGTGTGCTATCCGCTGAGTCTATTGCCATCATTGACTGTGTTATCTTATGCTGGACTACTTCAAGAGACTTTCTATATTGGCAGTATTGTTCAGTCATCTATACATTTATATTGTGCATATCACTGTGGTTCAAAGTCAAGGTGCCCGTGTATATCTTGTGTTGCAGTCTCTCCCCGTGCACCTCCTCACATATATATTCAGTGGTACAACTTGCTGAAGGCAGACCACTGATCCCTGTTTCCTGTATCACCTGTTCCAGTATCCTCTCACATAGCAGTGGTACAACTTGCTATCGCAGACCACTGACTACCCGGATACCTCCACTTGGATTCCACTCCTTCACTCAGACAGCGGTACAACTTGCTATCTGCAGACCGCTGACTCTCATCACCCCCTCGTTTCTGTTGGACATTCCTCCTCACTATAGCAGTGGTACAACTTGCTACCGCAGACCACTGACTACCTTCACGTGTCCTTTGTCCATACAGTTCCTCGTGTATTACTACCTCCATATTGCCAGTGCTGCTAGTCATAGACTTTCCTGAGCATCTCATCACCTGCTATTTCCTGTTCCGTGATCACCCTGCTACCAGAGTACCATATTACCACCTATACTGCTCTGGTAAGCCTATCACCTGGTGATCCCTGGGTAAAGACTCCTAGTGCCCGTGACAGTAAGATCAGGCCATGACAGACCCAGATACGGAACCTACCGCTAAGGAGATGCTGCAGCATCTGGTCAGCCGTGTGGAGCAACAGGATGCTCGCCAACAGCTGTTACTTCAATGTTACCAATCGTTAACCTCCCAAGGAACATCTGGACAGACTGTTACAGCTAATATTGAAGCTCCTGTGCTTGCCTCCGTTTCCCCAGTGCCATCCCAGGTGTCTACAGCTCCTACGCTTCACCTGCCTACTCCGTCAAAATATGACGGGGACCCCAAAACTTGTAGAGGTTTCCTTAACCAATGTTCAGTCCATTTTGAACTCCAACCTCAAAATTTTTCTACCCATCGTTCCAGAGTGGCCTATCTTATCTCATTGTTTTCTGGACAAGCCCTGGCTTGGGCCTCCCCTCTGTGGGAGAGAAACGATCCAATTCTACAAGATAGTGCCAAATTCATTTCCACGTTCCGAAGTGTGTTCGATGAACCAGGTCGTGTGACTTCCGCTGCTTCCAGCATTCTTCGTTTGCGACAAGGCTCCCATACAGTAGGACAGTATGTCATTCAATTTAGGATCCTAGCCTCTGAACTTCAGTGGAACACTGAAGCATTAGTTGCCGCCTTCTGGCAGGGGCTCTCCGATAAAATTAAAGATGCACTGACTACCCAAGAGCTTCCTTCGTCACTAGAAGATTTGATCTCTCTTTGCCATCGTGTAGATATGAGATTTCGTGAAAGAGAGTCTGAGAAAACAACGGCTGTCAAAGCACCTCTTCGTTCAAACCCTCAATTTCGTCCAGCTCCATCCTCTGTGATTCCCATGGAGATAGGACGTTCCAAATTATCTTCAGAGGAGAGGAGACGAAGAGTAAAGAATAGACTCTGTATCTATTGTGCTGATTCCACGCATATGCTCAGCTCTTGCCCTAAGAGATCGGGAAATGCCAGGCCCTAACTAGTTCTGGAGAGGTGAAGTTAGGGTCCCTGGAGTCCTCTCCATCGTTTATGAAATCTAAAGTCTGCGCTTTTGAGGTTACGATCTCCTTTGCTACCAAATCCTTTGAGTCCCAGGCATTGATTGATTCCGGAGCAGCAGGAAATTTCATTTCTAAATCACTAGTGAATCAATGGTCCCTACCAGTGATCACTTTAAAAACACCCATTACTGTGACGGCTATAGATGGATCACGTCTCATCAACGGTCTCATCACCCAGAGTACGTCTCCAGTAACCCTTCAGATTGGTGCACTACACCATGAAGAAATTTCGTTTTTAATTCTTCCAGTTACGACAAGTCCGATTGTCTTAGGCCTTCCATGGCTTCAGTGTCACTCTCCCCAGATTGACTGGCGCACTCCTCAAGTTATGTCTTGGGGGTCTGAATGTCACCAGCGTTGTCTTTCTCAAGTTATTCCTCTTAAAGTACAGCAATCTTCCATCGCATATTCCTCCCCGGGACTCCCTCCTCAGTATGCTTCATTTGCCGATGTGTTTGATAAAGCTCAGTCTGAACGTCTTCCTCCTCATCGTTCTTGGGATTGTCCGATCGACCTTCTACCTGGCAAGACTCCTCCCAGGGGCCGGGTCTATCCTCTCTCGTTACCTGAAACTCAAGCCACATCTGAGTACATACAGGAGAATCTCCAGCGCGGCTTCATTCGACCTTCCACCTCTCCCGCTGGAGCTGGGTTCTTCTTCGTCAAAAAGAAGGATGGATCATTACGCCCTTGTATAGATTTTCGTGGACTCAACGCCATTACTATCAAGAATCGGTATCCCATTCCGCTGATCACTGAGCTATTTGATCGCATCAAGGGAGCTCGGATATTTACTAAGTTGGATCTTCGTGGTGCCTACAATTTAATTAGAATCCGTTCCGGTGACGAATGGAAGACCGCGTTCAACACCAGAGATGGGCATTACGAATATTTAGTAATGCCCTTCGGGCTGTGTAATGCCCCCGCTGTTTTCCAGGGTTTCATCAATGAGATCTTTCGGGACTTATTATATGTATGTGTCGTTGTCTACCTGGACGACATATTGATCTTCTCACAGGACCTGCCTTCTCATCACCAACATGTGGCAGAGGTCCTCTCCAGACTACGGAAAAACTCATTGTTCTGTAAATTGGAAAAATGTTCATTCGAATTACCCCAGATTCCATTCTTGGGGTATATAGTTTCCGGAGTTGGCCTGAAGATGGATCCAGACAAAGTAAATGCTGTACTACATTGGCCTCAGCCAACTACTCTTCGTGCCATCCAGCGTTTTTTAGGTTTTGCCAATTACTATAGACGCTTCATTCAAGACTTTTCATCCATTGCATCTCCTATTGTGGCCCTAACTCGGAAAGGGGCTAATACTAAGCAATGGTCATCTGAGGCTCTCCAAGCCTTTCAAATTCTCAAAGAGTCCTTCTCGTCTGCTCCCATTCTTCGACAGCCTGATGTGACACTTCCCTTCTTCCTAGAAGTAGATGCCTCTAATGTGGGCTTAGGAGCCATTCTCTCCCAACGCTCGGAGCAACAAAAATTACATCCTTGTGCCTTCTATTCTCGGGGTCTTCTGCCCGCAGAGAAAAACTATACTATCGGGGACAAGGAGTTGCTGGCCATCAAAGCTGCATTGGAGGAATGGAGATACTTGTTGGAAGGAGCTCGCCATCCGGTGACGATCTTCACGGATCATAAGAACTTGTCATATTTGTAATCTGCTCAATGCTTGAACCCTCGTCAAGCAAGATGGTCTCTTTTCTTTTCCCGTTTTGAATTAATTATAACCTTCAAACCAGCCGCTAAGAACAAGAAAGCTGACGCTCTATCTCGAGCTTTGGTGACGTCCTCTGATGTAGAAGAGGTTCCCAACCATGCTATTCTAGACCCCAAATGTATTTCTCTGGCTGCTTCATCCACCAAAATGCTACCATTTGGGAAGACCCTCGTGCCTCCTACTCTGAGGAGGAAAATCCTTTCGTGGTTCCATGCCTCTCGTTTTTCCGGACACGCCGGTGAACACAAGACCTTTGAGATTCTCTCTCGAAGTTACTGGTGGCCTTCAATGAGGAGAGACGTCAAAGAGTTTATTGCTTCCTGTGATTTATGTTCTCAGTTCAAATCCTCCCGCAGAACTCCAGCAGGGTTGCTGCGACCACTACCCATTCCGTCCAAACCTTGGACCCATATTAGTATGGATTTCGTTACTGATTTGCCACCAAGTAAGAATCACAATACTATTTGGGTAGTGGTAGACAGATTTTCGAAGATGGCTCATTTCGTCCCTCAGTCCGGTTTACCTTCCTCGTCTACTCTGGCTGAACATTTCATTAAAGAAATCTTCCGCATCCATGGATGTCCGTCTGAGATTGTGTCAGATAGAGGAGTACAATTCGTTTCCAGATTCTGGCGGGCCCTTTGTAAAACCTTGGGCATACGATTAGCACTCTCATCATCGTACCATCCGCAATCTAACGGACAAACGGAACGAGTCAATCAAGATCTTGAGACTTTTATTAGGATGTTCTCTTCAGCCAACCAAGACAACTGGGTAGAATTGCTCCCTTGGGCTGAATTCGCCCATAACAACATGTACCATGAGTCATCATCCAAAACTCCATTCTTTGTGGTTTACGGTCACCATCCGTCTTTTCCGGAATTTCCTGCCCTCCCACCCACCCAAGTTCCTGCTGTGGAGACTGCTTGTCAGACCTTCAAAAATATCTGGTCTCAGGTCAAAACCTGTTTAAAGAAGACATCTAACAAATATAAGTCTTTCGCAGATAAGAAGAGGCGGGCTATTCCACCACTAAAAATTGGAGATCGGGTTTGGTTATCTACCAAAAATATTCGTTTGAAGGTTCCATCTATGAAATTCGCCCCTCGTTTTATTGGTCCATATAGGATCATTCAAGTTATCAATCCAGTATGTGTTAAACTTCTTCTTCCTAAGAATCTTCGGATTTCCAATGCCTTCCATGTGTCCTTACTCAAACCTCTTATTATCAATCGTTTCTCGACTCCTCCCTCAGCACCGCAGCCAGTTCAAGTTCATCAGGAGGAGGATTTCGAGATTACTGAGGTATTGGATGCAAAAATTTCGCGAGGAGTCCTCCGTTTCCTCGTTCATTGGAAGGGCTTTGGTCCTGAAGAGCGTTCATGGATCAAAGCTGAAGATCTTAATGCTCCTGCCCTTCTGAAGAAGTTTTATTCCAAAAATCCGGACAAGCCCGGTTCCAGGCGTTCTGTGCCCACCTTTAAAAGGGGGGGTACTGTCACTCACCGGACTGTGAGTGCTTCTTCCCGGACTATTAGGAACCGTGGACGTCCTCTATCCTGAGGGACTGCGCATGCGCAGCCCTTTCCAAACCTTCAGTGTATGTTCCTTTAACTTAATTGGCAGATCAGGCAACCTCCCTATATTAAGCACCTGTGGTCAACACCACGTTGCCTGATCTTGGAGTCTCATTCCCCATGAGTCTCTGAAGGTGTTCCTGTGTTTCCTCGTTTATTCAGCCCAGCTGATTCCTGTGGTTTCCAAACCACTTCTACCTCTGTGGTTTCCAAACCACTTCTACTACTGTGGTTCCCATACCACTTCTACCATCTACTGTATCATCGTGACTGTGAGCTGATTCCTATCCGCTGCCTCCGTGCACTACAGTCTTCAAACCACTTCTCCTACTGTGGTTCCCATACCACTTCTACCATCTACTGTATCATCGTGACTGTGAGCTGATTCCTATCCGCTGCCTCCGTGCACTACAGTCTTCTAACCACTTCTACTCTACCATTTATTATTGGGACTGTTAGCTGATGCCTATCCGCTGCCTCCGTGCACTACAGTCTTCAACCTGCAACTCGTCTGTGTTTCATCATCGTGACTGCTAGCTGATTCCTATCCGCTGCCTCCGTGCACTACAGTCTTCAACCTGCAACCCGTCTGTGTTTCATCGTGACTGTTTGGCTGATTCCTATCCGCTGCCTCTGTGCGCTTCAGTCTTCAGTCCTTGTCAACGCTCCCGTGTTTCCTTGAGTCTGCCTCCACTATTGCTACCCGCTATTCTCCGTGATCAACAGTGCCTGTTCAACTCTGCTCTCCCGTGTCCCATCGTTACTGCACCTGCTGGTTGCTATTGGCTACCTCCGTGTTCCCGCAGAGACCCGCTGCTGCTACTCCTCAGCACTACTCATCCATCTACTGCTGATCCGCTCTCCACGCTTTCCTGTGTTCCCTGCTGGTCTACCTACCCGTGCGCTGCACCTACTAGACCACCGCTTCACCCATCCAGGGACTTCGCATCCTGCCGGCCTCCTGCCGTTCAGGTATCTCTGCACTCCTGTCTGACTGCCTCCTGAACCACGGTATGCATACTTCTCATTGACTGTGCTGTGTATTGCATACCTTGCTGGACTGTGTTGGTTCTCCTCTGGAGTGTGCTATCCGCTGAGTCTATTGCCATCATTGACTGTGTTATCTTATGCTGGACTACTTCAAGAGACTTTCTATATTGGCAGTATTGTTCAGTCATCTATACATTTATATTGTGCATATCACTGTGGTTCAAAGTCAAGGTGCCCGTGTATATCTTGTGTTGCAGTCTCTCCCCGTGCACCTCCTCACATATATATTCAGTGGTACAACTTGCTGAAGGCAGACCACTGATCCCTGTTTCCTGTATCACCTGTTCCAGTATCCTCTCACATAGCAGTGGTACAACTTGCTATCGCAGACCACTGACTACCCGGATACCTCCACTTGGATTCCACTCCTTCACTCAGACAGCGGTACAACTTGCTATCTGCAGACCGCTGACTCTCATCACCCCCTCGTTTCTGTTGGACATTCCTCCTCACTATAGCAGTGGTACAACTTGCTACCGCAGACCACTGACTACCTTCACGTGTCCTTTGTCCATACAGTTCCTCGTGTATTACTACCTCCATATTGCCAGTGCTGCTAGTCATAAACTTTCCTGAGCATCTTATCACCTGCTATTTCCTGTTCCGTGATCACCCTGCTACCAGAGTACCATATTACCACCTATACTGCTCTGGTAAGCCTATCACCTGGTGATCCCTGGGTAAAGACTCCTAGTGCCCGTGACAGTAAGATCAGGCCATGACAGACCCAGATACGGAACCTACCGCTAAGGAGATGCTGCAGCATCTGGTCAGCCGTGTGGAGCAACAGGATGCTCGCCAACAGCTGTTACTTCAATGTTACCAATCGTTAACCTCCCAAGGAACATCTGGACAGACTGTTACAGCTAATATTGAAGCTCCTGTGCTTGCCTCCGTTTCCCCAGTGCCATCCCAGGTGTCTACAGCTCCTACGCTTCACCTGCCTACTCCGTCAAAATATGACGGGGACCCCAAAACTTGTAGAGGTTTCCTTAACCAATGTTCAGTCCATTTTGAACTCCAACCTCAAAATTTTTCTACCCATCGTTCCAGAGTGGCCTATCTTATCTCATTGTTTTCTGGACAAGCCCTGGCTTGGGCCTCCCCTCTGTGGGAGAGAAACGATCCAATTCTACAAGATAGTGCCAAATTCATTTCCACGTTCCGAAGTGTGTTCGATGAACCAGGTCGTGTGACTTCCGCTGCTTCCAGCATTCTTCGTTTGCGACAAGGCTCCCATACAGTAGGACAGTATGTCATTCAATTTAGGATCCTAGCCTCTGAACTTCAGTGGAACACTGAAGCATTAGTTGCCGCCTTCTGGCAGGGGCTCTCCGATAAAATTAAAGATGCACTGACTACCCAAGAGCTTCCTTCGTCACTAGAAGATTTGATCTCTCTTTGCCATCGTGTAGATATGAGATTTCGTGAAAGAGAGTCTGAGAAAACAACGGCTGTCAAAGCACCTCTTCGTTCAAACCCTCAATTTCGTCCAGCTCCATCCTCTGTGATTCCCATGGAGATAGGACGTTCCAAATTATCTTCAGAGGAGAGGAGACGAAGAGTAAAGAATAGACTCTGTATCTATTGTGCTGATTCCACGCATATGCTCAGCTCTTGCCCTAAGAGATCGGGAAATGCCAGGCCCTAACTAGTTCTGGAGAGGTGAAGTTAGGGTCCCTGGAGTCCTCTCCATCGTTTATGAAATCTAAAGTCTGCGCTTTTGAGGTTACGATCTCCTTTGCTACCAAATCCTTTGAGTCCCAGGCATTGATTGATTCCGGAGCAGCAGGAAATTTCATTTCTAAATCACTAGTGAATCAATGGTCCCTACCAGTGATCACTTTAAAAACACCCATTACTGTGACGGCTATAGATGGATCACGTCTCATCAACGGTCTCATCACCCAGAGTACGTCTCCAGTAACCCTTCAGATTGGTGCACTACACCATGAAGAAATTTCGTTTTTAATTCTTCCAGTTACGACAAGTCCGATTGTCTTAGGCCTTCCATGGCTTCAGTGTCACTCTCCCCAGATTGACTGGCGCACTCCTCAAGTTATGTCTTGGGGGTCTGAATGTCACCAGCGTTGTCTTTCTCAAGTTATTCCTCTTAAAGTACAGCAATCTTCCATCGCATATTCCTCCCCGGGACTCCCTCCTCAGTATGCTTCATTTGCCGATGTGTTTGATAAAGCTCAGTCTGAACGTCTTCCTCCTCATCGTTCTTGGGATTGTCCGATCGACCTTCTACCTGGCAAGACTCCTCCCAGGGGCCGGGTCTATCCTCTCTCGTTACCTGAAACTCAAGCCACATCTGAGTACATACAGGAGAATCTCCAGCGCGGCTTCATTCGACCTTCCACCTCTCCCGCTGGAGCTGGGTTCTTCTTCGTCAAAAAGAAGGATGGATCATTACGCCCTTGTATAGATTTTCGTGGACTCAACGCCATTACTATCAAGAATCGGTATCCCATTCCGCTGATCACTGAGCTATTTGATCGCATCAAGGGAGCTCGGATATTTACTAAGTTGGATCTTCGTGGTGCCTACAATTTAATTAGAATCCGTTCCGGTGACGAATGGAAGACCGCGTTCAACACCAGAGATGGGCATTACGAATATTTAGTAATGCCCTTCGGGCTGTGTAATGCCCCCGCTGTTTTCCAGGGTTTCATCAATGAGATCTTTCGGGACTTATTATATGTATGTGTCATTGTCTACCTGGACGACATATTGATCTTCTCACAGGACCTGCCTTCTCATCACCAACATGTGGCAGAGGTCCTCTCCAGACTACGGAAAAACTCATTGTTCTGTAAATTGGAAAAATGTTCATTCGAATTACCCCAGATTCCATTCTTGGGGTATATAGTTTCCGGAGTTGGCCTGAAGATGGATCCAGACAAAGTAAATGCTGTACTACATTGGCCTCAGCCAACTACTCTTCGTGCCATCCAGCGTTTTTTAGGTTTTGCCAATTACTATAGACGCTTCATTCAAGACTTTTCATCCATTGCATCTCCTATTGTGGCCCTAACTCGGAAAGGGGCTAATACTAAGCAATGGTCATCTGAGGCTCTCCAAGCCTTTCAAATTCTCAAAGAGTCCTTCTCGTCTGCTCCCATTCTTCGACAGCCTGATGTGACACTTCCCTTCTTCCTAGAAGTAGATGCCTCTAATGTGGGCTTAGGAGCCATTCTCTCCCAACGCTCGGAGCAACAAAAATTACATCCTTGTGCCTTCTATTCTCGGGGTCTTCTGCCCGCAGAGAAAAACTATACTATCGGGGACAAGGAGTTGCTGGCCATCAAAGCTGCATTGGAGGAATGGAGATACTTGTTGGAAGGAGCTCGCCATCCGGTGACGATCTTCACGGATCATAAGAACTTGTCATATTTGCAATCTGCTCAATGCTTGAACCCTCGTCAAGCAAGATGGTCTCTTTTCTTTTCCCGTTTTGAATTAATTATAACCTTCAAACCAGCCGCTAAGAACAAGAAAGCTGACGCTCTATCTCGAGCTTTGGTGACGTCCTCTGATGTAGAAGAGGTTCCCAACCATGCTATTCTAGACCCCAAATGTATTTCTCTGGCTGCTTCATCCACCAAAATGCTACCATTTGGGAAGACCCTCGTGCCTCCTACTCTGAGGAGGAAAATCCTTTCGTGGTTCCATGCCTCTCGTTTTTCCGGACACGCCGGTGAACACAAGACCTTTGAGATTCTCTCTCGAAGTTACTGGTGGCCTTCAATGAGGAGAGACGTCAAAGAGTTTATTGCTTCCTGTGATTTATGTTCTCAGTTCAAATCCTCCCGCAGAACTCCAGCAGGGTTGCTGCGACCACTACCCATTCCGTCCAAACCTTGGACCCATATTAGTATGGATTTCGTTACTGATTTGCCACCAAGTAAGAATCACAATACTATTTGGGTAGTGGTAGACAGATTTTCGAAGATGGCTCATTTCGTCCCTCAGTCCGGTTTACCTTCCTCGTCTACTCTGGCTGAACATTTCATTAAAGAAATCTTCCGCATCCATGGATGTCCGTCTGAGATTGTGTCAGATAGAGGAGTACAATTCGTTTCCAGATTCTGGCGGGCCCTTTGTAAAACCTTGGGCATACGATTAGCACTCTCATCATCGTACCATCCGCAATCTAACGGACAAACGGAACGAGTCAATCAAGATCTTGAGACTTTTATTAGGATGTTCTCTTCAGCCAACCAAGACAACTGGGTAGAATTGCTCCCTTGGGCTGAATTCGCCCATAACAACATGTACCATGAGTCATCATCCAAAACTCCATTCTTTGTGGTTTACGGTCACCATCCGTCTTTTCCGGAATTTCCTGCCCTCCCACCCACCCAAGTTCCTGCTGTGGAGACTGCTTGTCAGACCTTCAAAAATATCTGGTCTCAGGTCAAAACCTGTTTAAAGAAGACATCTAACAAATATAAGTCTTTCGCAGATAAGAAGAGGCGGGCTATTCCACCACTAAAAATTGGAGATCGGGTTTGGTTATCTACCAAAAATATTCGTTTGAAGGTTCCATCTATGAAATTCGCCCCTCGTTTTATTGGTCCATATAGGATCATTCAAGTTATCAATCCAGTATGTGTTAAACTTCTTCTTCCTAAGAATCTTCGGATTTCCAATGCCTTCCATGTGTCCTTACTCAAACCTCTTATTATCAATCGTTTCTCGACTCCTCCCTCAGCACCGCAGCCAGTTCAAGTTCATCAGGAGGAGGATTTCGAGATTACTGAGGTATTGGATGCAAAAATTTCGCGAGGAGTCCTCCGTTTCCTCGTTCATTGGAAGGGCTTTGGTCCTGAAGAGCGTTCATGGATCAAAGCTGAAGATCTTAATGCTCCTGCCCTTCTGAAGAAGTTTTATTCCAAAAATCCGGACAAGCCCGGTTCCAGGCGTTCTGTGCCCACCTTTAAAAGGGGGGGGTACTGTCACTCACCGGACTGTGAGTGCTTCTTCCCGGACTATTAGGAACCGTGGACGTCCTCTATCCTGAGGGACTGCGCATGCGCAGCCCTTTCCAAACCTTCAGTGTATGTTCCTTTAACTTAATTGGCAGATCAGGCAACCTCCCTATATTAAGCACCTGTGGTCAACACCACGTTGCCTGATCTTGGAGTCTCATTCCCCATGAGTCTCTGAAGGTGTTCCTGTGTTTCCTCGTTTATTCAGCCCAGCTGATTCCTGTGGTTTCCAAACCACTTCTACCTCTGTGGTTTCCAAACCACTTCTACTACTGTGGTTCCCATACCACTTCTACCATCTACTGTATCATCGTGACTGTGAGCTGATTCCTATCCGCTGCCTCCGTGCACTACAGTCTTCAAACCACTTCTCCTACTGTGGTTCCCATACCACTTCTACCATCTACTGTATCATCGTGACTGTGAGCTGATTCCTATCCGCTGCCTCCGTGCACTACAGTCTTCTAACCACTTCTACTCTACCATTTATTATTGGGACTGTTAGCTGATGCCTATCCGCTGCCTCCGTGCACTACAGTCTTCAACCTGCAACTCGTCTGTGTTTCATCATCGTGACTGCTAGCTGATTCCTATCCGCTGCCTCCGTGCACTACAGTCTTCAACCTGCAACTCGTCTGTGTTTCATCATCGTGACTGCTAGCTGATTCCTATCCGCTGCCTCCGTGCACTACAGTCTTCAACCTGCAACCCGTCTGTGTTTCATCGTGACTGTTTGGCTGATTCCTATCCGCTGCCTCTGTGCGCTTCAGTCTTCAGTCCTTGTCAACGCTCCCGTGTTTCCTTGAGTCTGCCTCCACTATTGCTACCCGCTATTCTCCGTGATCAACAGTGCCTGTTCAACTCTGCTCTCCCGTGTCCCATCGTTACTGCACCTGCTGGTTGCTATTGGCTACCTCCGTGTTCCCGCAGAGACCCGCTGCTGCTACTCCTCAGCACTACTCATCCATCTACTGCTGATCCGCTCTCCACGCTTTCCTGTGTTCCCTGCTGGTCTACCTACCCGTGCGCTGCACCTACTAGACCACCGCTTCACCCATCCAGGGACTTCGCATCCTGCCGGCCTCCTGCCGTTCAGGTATCTCTGCACTCCTGTCTGACTGCCTCCTGAACCACGGTATGCATACTTCTCATTGACTGTGCTGTGTATTGCATACCTTGCTGGACTGTGTTGGTTCTCCTCTGGAGTGTGCTATCCGCTGAGTCTATTGCCATCATTGACTGTGTTATCTTATGCTGGACTACTTCAAGAGACTTTCTATATTGGCAGTATTGTTCAGTCATCTATACATTTATATTGTGCATATCACTGTGGTTCAAAGTCAAGGTGCCCGTGTATATCTTGTGTTGCAGTCTCTCCCCGTGCACCTCCTCACATATATATTCAGTGGTACAACTTGCTGAAGGCAGACCACTGATCCCTGTTTCCTGTATCACCTGTTCCAGTATCCTCTCACATAGCAGTGGTACAACTTGCTATCGCAGACCACTGACTACCCGGATACCTCCACTTGGATTCCACTCCTTCACTCAGACAGCGGTACAACTTGCTATCTGCAGACCGCTGACTCTCATCACCCCCTCGTTTCTGTTGGACATTCCTCCTCACTATAGCAGTGGTACAACTTGCTACCGCAGACCACTGACTACCTTCACGTGTCCTTTGTCCATACAGTTCCTCGTGTATTACTACCTCCATATTGCCAGTGCTGCTAGTCATAGACTTTCCTGAGCATCTCATCACCTGCTATTTCCTGTTCCGTGATCACCCTGCTACCAGAGTACCATATTACCACCTATACTGCTCTGGTAAGCCTATCACCTGGTGATCCCTGGGTAAAGACTCCTAGTGCCCGTGACAGTAAGATCAGGCCATGACAGACCCAGATACGGAACCTACCGCTAAGGAGATGCTGCAGCATCTGGTCAGCCGTGTGGAGCAACAGGATGCTCGCCAACAGCTGTTACTTCAATGTTACCAATCGTTAACCTCCCAAGGAACATCTGGACAGACTGTTACAGCTAATATTGAAGCTCCTGTGCTTGCCTCCGTTTCCCCAGTGCCATCCCAGGTGTCTACAGCTCCTACGCTTCACCTGCCTACTCCGTCAAAATATGACGGGGACCCCAAAACTTGTAGAGGTTTCCTTAACCAATGTTCAGTCCATTTTGAACTCCAACCTCAAAATTTTTCTACCCATCGTTCCAGAGTGGCCTATCTTATCTCATTGTTTTCTGGACAAGCCCTGGCTTGGGCCTCCCCTCTGTGGGAGAGAAACGATCCAATTCTACAAGATAGTGCCAAATTCATTTCCACGTTCCGAAGTGTGTTCGATGAACCAGGTCGTGTGACTTCCGCTGCTTCCAGCATTCTTCGTTTGCGACAAGGCTCCCATACAGTAGGACAGTATGTCATTCAATTTAGGATCCTAGCCTCTGAACTTCAGTGGAACACTGAAGCATTAGTTGCCGCCTTCTGGCAGGGGCTCTCCGATAAAATTAAAGATGCACTGACTACCCAAGAGCTTCCTTCGTCACTAGAAGATTTGATCTCTCTTTGCCATCGTGTAGATATGAGATTTCGTGAAAGAGAGTCTGAGAAAACAACGGCTGTCAAAGCACCTCTTCGTTCAAACCCTCAATTTCGTCCAGCTCCATCCTCTGTGATTCCCATGGAGATAGGACGTTCCAAATTATCTTCAGAGGAGAGGAGACGAAGAGTAAAGAATAGACTCTGTATCTATTGTGCTGATTCCACGCATATGCTCAGCTCTTGCCCTAAGAGATCGGGAAATGCCAGGCCCTAACTAGTTCTGGAGAGGTGAAGTTAGGGTCCCTGGAGTCCTCTCCATCGTTTATGAAATCTAAAGTCTGCGCTTTTGAGGTTACGATCTCCTTTGCTACCAAATCCTTTGAGTCCCAGGCATTGATTGATTCCGGAGCAGCAGGAAATTTCATTTCTAAATCACTAGTGAATCAATGGTCCCTACCAGTGATCACTTTAAAAACACCCATTACTGTGACGGCTATAGATGGATCACGTCTCATCAACGGTCTCATCACCCAGAGTACGTCTCCAGTAACCCTTCAGATTGGTGCACTACACCATGAAGAAATTTCGTTTTTAATTCTTCCAGTTACGACAAGTCCGATTGTCTTAGGCCTTCCATGGCTTCAGTGTCACTCTCCCCAGATTGACTGGCGCACTCCTCAAGTTATGTCTTGGGGGTCTGAATGTCACCAGCGTTGTCTTTCTCAAGTTATTCCTCTTAAAGTACAGCAATCTTCCATCGCATATTCCTCCCCGGGACTCCCTCCTCAGTATGCTTCATTTGCCGATGTGTTTGATAAAGCTCAGTCTGAACGTCTTCCTCCTCATCGTTCTTGGGATTGTCCGATCGACCTTCTACCTGGCAAGACTCCTCCCAGGGGCCGGGTCTATCCTCTCTCGTTACCTGAAACTCAAGCCACATCTGAGTACATACAGGAGAATCTCCAGCGCGGCTTCATTCGACCTTCCACCTCTCCCGCTGGAGCTGGGTTCTTCTTCGTCAAAAAGAAGGATGGATCATTACGCCCTTGTATAGATTTTCGTGGACTCAACGCCATTACTATCAAGAATCGGTATCCCATTCCGCTGATCACTGAGCTATTTGATCGCATCAAGGGAGCTCGGATATTTACTAAGTTGGATCTTCGTGGTGCCTACAATTTAATTAGAATCCGTTCCGGTGACGAATGGAAGACCGCGTTCAACACCAGAGATGGGCATTACGAATATTTAGTAATGCCCTTCGGGCTGTGTAATGCCCCCGCTGTTTTCCAGGGTTTCATCAATGAGATCTTTCGGGACTTATTATATGTATGTGTCGTTGTCTACCTGGACGACATATTGATCTTCTCACAGGACCTGCCTTCTCATCACCAACATGTGGCAGAGGTCCTCTCCAGACTACGGAAAAACTCATTGTTCTGTAAATTGGAAAAATGTTCATTCGAATTACCCCAGATTCCATTCTTGGGGTATATAGTTTCCGGAGTTGGCCTGAAGATGGATCCAGACAAAGTAAATGCTGTACTACATTGGCCTCAGCCAACTACTCTTCGTGCCATCCAGCGTTTTTTAGGTTTTGCCAATTACTATAGACGCTTCATTCAAGACTTTTCATCCATTGCATCTCCTATTGTGGCCCTAACTCGGAAAGGGGCTAATACTAAGCAATGGTCATCTGAGGCTCTCCAAGCCTTTCAAATTCTCAAAGAGTCCTTCTCGTCTGCTCCCATTCTTCGACAGCCTGATGTGACACTTCCCTTCTTCCTAGAAGTAGATGCCTCTAATGTGGGCTTAGGAGCCATTCTCTCCCAACGCTCGGAGCAACAAAAATTACATCCTTGTGCCTTCTATTCTCGGGGTCTTCTGCCCGCAGAGAAAAACTATACTATCGGGGACAAGGAGTTGCTGGCCATCAAAGCTGCATTGGAGGAATGGAGATACTTGTTGGAAGGAGCTCGCCATCCGGTGACGATCTTCACGGATCATAAGAACTTGTCATATTTGCAATCTGCTCAATGCTTGAACCCTCGTCAAGCAAGATGGTCTCTTTTCTTTTCCCGTTTTGAATTAATTATAACCTTCAAACCAGCCGCTAAGAACAAGAAAGCTGACGCTCTATCTCGAGCTTTGGTGACGTCCTCTGATGTAGAAGAGGTTCCCAACCATGCTATTCTAGACCCCAAATGTATTTCTCTGGCTGCTTCATCCACCAAAATGCTACCATTTGGGAAGACCCTCGTGCCTCCTACTCTGAGGAGGAAAATCCTTTCGTGGTTCCATGCCTCTCGTTTTTCCGGACACGCCGGTGAACACAAGACCTTTGAGATTCTCTCTCGAAGTTACTGGTGGCCTTCAATGAGGAGAGACGTCAAAGAGTTTATTGCTTCCTGTGATTTATGTTCTCAGTTCAAATCCTCCCGCAGAACTCCAGCAGGGTTGCTGCGACCACTACCCATTCCGTCCAAACCTTGGACCCATATTAGTATGGATTTCGTTACTGATTTGCCACCAAGTAAGAATCACAATACTATTTGGGTAGTGGTAGACAGATTTTCGAAGATGGCTCATTTCGTCCCTCAGTCCGGTTTACCTTCCTCGTCTACTCTGGCTGAACATTTCATTAAAGAAATCTTCCGCATCCATGGATGTCCGTCTGAGATTGTGTCAGATAGAGGAGTACAATTCGTTTCCAGATTCTGGCGGGCCCTTTGTAAAACCTTGGGCATACGATTAGCACTCTCATCATCGTACCATCCGCAATCTAACGGACAAACGGAACGAGTCAATCAAGATCTTGAGACTTTTATTAGGATGTTCTCTTCAGCCAACCAAGACAACTGGGTAGAATTGCTCCCTTGGGCTGAATTCGCCCATAACAACATGTACCATGAGTCATCATCCAAAACTCCATTCTTTGTGGTTTACGGTCACCATCCGTCTTTTCCGGAATTTCCTGCCCTCCCACCCACCCAAGTTCCTGCTGTGGAGACTGCTTGTCAGACCTTCAAAAATATCTGGTCTCAGGTCAAAACCTGTTTAAAGAAGACATCTAACAAATATAAGTCTTTCGCAGATAAGAAGAGGCGGGCTATTCCACCACTAAAAATTGGAGATCGGGTTTGGTTATCTACCAAAAATATTCGTTTGAAGGTTCCATCTATGAAATTCGCCCCTCGTTTTATTGGTCCATATAGGATCATTCAAGTTATCAATCCAGTATGTGTTAAACTTCTTCTTCCTAAGAATCTTCGGATTTCCAATGCCTTCCATGTGTCCTTACTCAAACCTCTTATTATCAATCGTTTCTCGACTCCTCCCTCAGCACCGCAGCCAGTTCAAGTTCATCAGGAGGAGGATTTCGAGATTACTGAGGTATTGGATGCAAAAATTTCGCGAGGAGTCCTCCGTTTCCTCGTTCATTGGAAGGGCTTTGGTCCTGAAGAGCGTTCATGGATCAAAGCTGAAGATCTTAATGCTCCTGCCCTTCTGAAGAAGTTTTATTCCAAAAATCCGGACAAGCCCGGTTCCAGGCGTTCTGTGCCCACCTTTAAAAGGGGGGGTACTGTCACTCACCGGACTGTGAGTGCTTCTTCCCGGACTATTAGGAACCGTGGACGTCCTCTATCCTGAGGGACTGCGCATGCGCAGCCCTTTCCAAACCTTCAGTGTATGTTCCTTTAACTTAATTGGCAGATCAGGCAACCTCCCTATATTAAGCACCTGTGGTCAACACCACGTTGCCTGATCTTGGAGTCTCATTCCCCATGAGTCTCTGAAGGTGTTCCTGTGTTTCCTCGTTTATTCAGCCCAGCTGATTCCTGTGGTTTCCAAACCACTTCTACCTCTGTGGTTTCCAAACCACTTCTACTACTGTGGTTCCCATACCACTTCTACCATCTACTGTATCATCGTGACTGTGAGCTGATTCCTATCCGCTGCCTCCGTGCACTACAGTCTTCAAACCACTTCTCCTACTGTGGTTCCCATACCACTTCTACCATCTACTGTATCATCGTGACTGTGAGCTGATTCCTATCCGCTGCCTCCGTGCACTACAGTCTTCTAACCACTTCTACTCTACCATTTATTATTGGGACTGTTAGCTGATGCCTATCCGCTGCCTCCGTGCACTACAGTCTTCAACCTGCAACTCGTCTGTGTTTCATCATCGTGACTGCTAGCTGATTCCTATCCGCTGCCTCCGTGCACTACAGTCTTCAACCTGCAACTCGTCTGTGTTTCATCATCGTGACTGCTAGCTGATTCCTATCCGCTGCCTCCGTGCACTACAGTCTTCAACCTGCAACCCGTCTGTGTTTCATCGTGACTGTTTGGCTGATTCCTATCCGCTGCCTCTGTGCGCTTCAGTCTTCAGTCCTTGTCAACGCTCCCGTGTTTCCTTGAGTCTGCCTCCACTATTGCTACCCGCTATTCTCCGTGATCAACAGTGCCTGTTCAACTCTGCTCTCCCGTGTCCCATCGTTACTGCACCTGCTGGTTGCTATTGGCTACCTCCGTGTTCCCGCAGAGACCCGCTGCTGCTACTCCTCAGCACTACTCATCCATCTACTGCTGATCCGCTCTCCACGCTTTCCTGTGTTCCCTGCTGGTCTACCTACCCGTGCGCTGCACCTACTAGACCACCGCTTCACCCATCCAGGGACTTCGCATCCTGCCGGCCTCCTGCCGTTCAGGTATCTCTGCACTCCTGTCTGACTGCCTCCTGAACCACGGTATGCATACTTCTCATTGACTGTGCTGTGTATTGCATACCTTGCTGGACTGTGTTGGTTCTCCTCTGGAGTGTGCTATCCGCTGAGTCTATTGCCATCATTGACTGTGTTATCTTATGCTGGACTACTTCAAGAGACTTTCTATATTGGCAGTATTGTTCAGTCATCTATACATTTATATTGTGCATATCACTGTGGTTCAAAGTCAAGGTGCCCGTGTATATCTTGTGTTGCAGTCTCTCCCCGTGCACCTCCTCACATATATATTCAGTGGTACAACTTGCTGAAGGCAGACCACTGATCCCTGTTTCCTGTATCACCTGTTCCAGTATCCTCTCACATAGCAGTGGTACAACTTGCTATCGCAGACCACTGACTACCCGGATACCTCCACTTGGATTCCACTCCTTCACTCAGACAGCGGTACAACTTGCTATCTGCAGACCGCTGACTCTCATCACCCCCTCGTTTCTGTTGGACATTCCTCCTCACTATAGCAGTGGTACAACTTGCTACCGCAGACCACTGACTACCTTCACGTGTCCTTTGTCCATACAGTTCCTCGTGTATTACTACCTCCATATTGCCAGTGCTGCTAGTCATAGACTTTCCTGAGCATCTCATCACCTGCTATTTCCTGTTCCGTGATCACCCTGCTACCAGAGTACCATATTACCACCTATACTGCTCTGGTAAGCCTATCACCTGGTGATCCCTGGGTAAAGACTCCTAGTGCCCGTGACAGTAAGATCAGGCCATGACAGACCCAGATACGGAACCTACCGCTAAGGAGATGCTGCAGCATCTGGTCAGCCGTGTGGAGCAACAGGATGCTCGCCAACAGCTGTTACTTCAATGTTACCAATCGTTAACCTCCCAAGGAACATCTGGACAGACTGTTACAGCTAATATTGAAGCTCCTGTGCTTGCCTCCGTTTCCCCAGTGCCATCCCAGGTGTCTACAGCTCCTACGCTTCACCTGCCTACTCCGTCAAAATATGACGGGGACCCCAAAACTTGTAGAGGTTTCCTTAACCAATGTTCAGTCCATTTTGAACTCCAACCTCAAAATTTTTCTACCCATCGTTCCAGAGTGGCCTATCTTATCTCATTGTTTTCTGGACAAGCCCTGGCTTGGGCCTCCCCTCTGTGGGAGAGAAACGATCCAATTCTACAAGATAGTGCCAAATTCATTTCCACGTTCCGAAGTGTGTTCGATGAACCAGGTCGTGTGACTTCCGCTGCTTCCAGCATTCTTCGTTTGCGACAAGGCTCCCATACAGTAGGACAGTATGTCATTCAATTTAGGATCCTAGCCTCTGAACTTCAGTGGAACACTGAAGCATTAGTTGCCGCCTTCTGGCAGGGGCTCTCCGATAAAATTAAAGATGCACTGACTACCCAAGAGCTTCCTTCGTCACTAGAAGATTTGATCTCTCTTTGCCATCGTGTAGATATGAGATTTCGTGAAAGAGAGTCTGAGAAAACAACGGCTGTCAAAGCACCTCTTCGTTCAAACCCTCAATTTCGTCCAGCTCCATCCTCTGTGATTCCCATGGAGATAGGACGTTCCAAATTATCTTCAGAGGAGAGGAGACGAAGAGTAAAGAATAGACTCTGTATCTATTGTGCTGATTCCACGCATATGCTCAGCTCTTGCCCTAAGAGATCGGGAAATGCCAGGCCCTAACTAGTTCTGGAGAGGTGAAGTTAGGGTCCCTGGAGTCCTCTCCATCGTTTATGAAATCTAAAGTCTGCGCTTTTGAGGTTACGATCTCCTTTGCTACCAAATCCTTTGAGTCCCAGGCATTGATTGATTCCGGAGCAGCAGGAAATTTCATTTCTAAATCACTAGTGAATCAATGGTCCCTACCAGTGATCACTTTAAAAACACCCATTACTGTGACGGCTATAGATGGATCACGTCTCATCAACGGTCTCATCACCCAGAGTACGTCTCCAGTAACCCTTCAGATTGGTGCACTACACCATGAAGAAATTTCGTTTTTAATTCTTCCAGTTACGACAAGTCCGATTGTCTTAGGCCTTCCATGGCTTCAGTGTCACTCTCCCCAGATTGACTGGCGCACTCCTCAAGTTATGTCTTGGGGGTCTGAATGTCACCAGCGTTGTCTTTCTCAAGTTATTCCTCTTAAAGTACAGCAATCTTCCATCGCATATTCCTCCCCGGGACTCCCTCCTCAGTATGCTTCATTTGCCGATGTGTTTGATAAAGCTCAGTCTGAACGTCTTCCTCCTCATCGTTCTTGGGATTGTCCGATCGACCTTCTACCTGGCAAGACTCCTCCCAGGGGCCGGGTCTATCCTCTCTCGTTACCTGAAACTCAAGCCACATCTGAGTACATACAGGAGAATCTCCAGCGCGGCTTCATTCGACCTTCCACCTCTCCCGCTGGAGCTGGGTTCTTCTTCGTCAAAAAGAAGGATGGATCATTACGCCCTTGTATAGATTTTCGTGGACTCAACGCCATTACTATCAAGAATCGGTATCCCATTCCGCTGATCACTGAGCTATTTGATCGCATCAAGGGAGCTCGGATATTTACTAAGTTGGATCTTCGTGGTGCCTACAATTTAATTAGAATCCGTTCCGGTGACGAATGGAAGACCGCGTTCAACACCAGAGATGGGCATTACGAATATTTAGTAATGCCCTTCGGGCTGTGTAATGCCCCCGCTGTTTTCCAGGGTTTCATCAATGAGATCTTTCGGGACTTATTATATGTATGTGTCGTTGTCTACCTGGACGACATATTGATCTTCTCACAGGACCTGCCTTCTCATCACCAACATGTGGCAGAGGTCCTCTCCAGACTACGGAAAAACTCATTGTTCTGTAAATTGGAAAAATGTTCATTCGAATTACCCCAGATTCCATTCTTGGGGTATATAGTTTCCGGAGTTGGCCTGAAGATGGATCCAGACAAAGTAAATGCTGTACTACATTGGCCTCAGCCAACTACTCTTCGTGCCATCCAGCGTTTTTTAGGTTTTGCCAATTACTATAGACGCTTCATTCAAGACTTTTCATCCATTGCATCTCCTATTGTGGCCCTAACTCGGAAAGGGGCTAATACTAAGCAATGGTCATCTGAGGCTCTCCAAGCCTTTCAAATTCTCAAAGAGTCCTTCTCGTCTGCTCCCATTCTTCGACAGCCTGATGTGACACTTCCCTTCTTCCTAGAAGTAGATGCCTCTAATGTGGGCTTAGGAGCCATTCTCTCCCAACGCTCGGAGCAACAAAAATTACATCCTTGTGCCTTCTATTCTCGGGGTCTTCTGCCCGCAGAGAAAAACTATACTATCGGGGACAAGGAGTTGCTGGCCATCAAAGCTGCATTGGAGGAATGGAGATACTTGTTGGAAGGAGCTCGCCATCCGGTGACGATCTTCACGGATCATAAGAACTTGTCATATTTGCAATCTGCTCAATGCTTGAACCCTCGTCAAGCAAGATGGTCTCTTTTCTTTTCCCGTTTTGAATTAATTATAACCTTCAAACCAGCCGCTAAGAACAAGAAAGCTGACGCTCTATCTCGAGCTTTGGTGACGTCCTCTGATGTAGAAGAGGTTCCCAACCATGCTATTCTAGACCCCAAATGTATTTCTCTGGCTGCTTCATCCACCAAAATGCTACCATTTGGGAAGACCCTCGTGCCTCCTACTCTGAGGAGGAAAATCCTTTCGTGGTTCCATGCCTCTCGTTTTTCCGGACACGCCGGTGAACACAAGACCTTTGAGATTCTCTCTCGAAGTTACTGGTGGCCTTCAATGAGGAGAGACGTCAAAGAGTTTATTGCTTCCTGTGATTTATGTTCTCAGTTCAAATCCTCCCGCAGAACTCCAGCAGGGTTGCTGCGACCACTACCCATTCCGTCCAAACCTTGGACCCATATTAGTATGGATTTCGTTACTGATTTGCCACCAAGTAAGAATCACAATACTATTTGGGTAGTGGTAGACAGATTTTCGAAGATGGCTCATTTCGTCCCTCAGTCCGGTTTACCTTCCTCGTCTACTCTGGCTGAACATTTCATTAAAGAAATCTTCCGCATCCATGGATGTCCGTCTGAGATTGTGTCAGATAGAGGAGTACAATTCGTTTCCAGATTCTGGCGGGCCCTTTGTAAAACCTTGGGCATACGATTAGCACTCTCATCATCGTACCATCCGCAATCTAACGGACAAACGGAACGAGTCAATCAAGATCTTGAGACTTTTATTAGGATGTTCTCTTCAGCCAACCAAGACAACTGGGTAGAATTGCTCCCTTGGGCTGAATTCGCCCATAACAACATGTACCATGAGTCATCATCCAAAACTCCGTTCTTTGTGGTTTACGGTCACCATCCGTCTTTTCCGGAATTTCCTGCCCTCCCACCCACCCAAGTTCCTGCTGTGGAGACTGCTTGTCAGACCTTCAAAAATATCTGGTCTCAGGTCAAAACCTGTTTAAAGAAGACATCTAACAAATATAAGTCTTTCGCAGATAAGAAGAGGCGGGCTATTCCACCACTAAAAATTGGAGATCGGGTTTGGTTATCTACCAAAAATATTCGTTTGAAGGTTCCATCTATGAAATTCGCCCCTCGTTTTATTGGTCCATATAGGATCATTCAAGTTATCAATCCAGTATGTGTTAAACTTCTTCTTCCTAAGAATCTTCGGATTTCCAATGCCTTCCATGTGTCCTTACTCAAACCTCTTATTATCAATCGTTTCTCGACTCCTCCCTCAGCACCGCAGCCAGTTCAAGTTCATCAGGAGGAGGATTTCGAGATTACTGAGGTATTGGATGCAAAAATTTCGCGAGGAGTCCTCCGTTTCCTCGTTCATTGGAAGGGCTTTGGTCCTGAAGAGCGTTCATGGATCAAAGCTGAAGATCTTAATGCTCCTGCCCTTCTGAAGAAGTTTTATTCCAAAAATCCGGACAAGCCCGGTTCCAGGCGTTCTGTGCCCACCTTTAAAAGGGGGGGGTACTGTCACTCACCGGACTGTGAGTGCTTCTTCCCGGACTATTAGGAACCGTGGACGTCCTCTATCCTGAGGGACTGCGCATGCGCAGCCCTTTCCAAACCTTCAGTGTATGTTCCTTTAACTTAATTGGCAGATCAGGCAACCTCCCTATATTAAGCACCTGTGGTCAACACCACGTTGCCTGATCTTGGAGTCTCATTCCCCATGAGTCTCTGAAGGTGTTCCTGTGTTTCCTCGTTTATTCAGCCCAGCTGATTCCTGTGGTTTCCAAACCACTTCTACCTCTGTGGTTTCCAAACCACTTCTACTACTGTGGTTCCCATACCACTTCTACCATCTACTGTATCATCGTGACTGTGAGCTGATTCCTATCCGCTGCCTCCGTGCACTACAGTCTTCAAACCACTTCTCCTACTGTGGTTCCCATACCACTTCTACCATCTACTGTATCATCGTGACTGTGAGCTGATTCCTATCCGCTGCCTCCGTGCACTACAGTCTTCTAACCACTTCTACTCTACCATTTATTATTGGGACTGTTAGCTGATGCCTATCCGCTGCCTCCGTGCACTACAGTCTTCAACCTGCAACTCGTCTGTGTTTCATCATCGTGACTGCTAGCTGATTCCTATCCGCTGCCTCCGTGCACTACAGTCTTCAACCTGCAACTCGTCTGTGTTTCATCATCGTGACTGCTAGCTGATTCCTATCCGCTGCCTCCGTGCACTACAGTCTTCAACCTGCAACCCGTCTGTGTTTCATCGTGACTGTTTGGCTGATTCCTATCCGCTGCCTCTGTGCGCTTCAGTCTTCAGTCCTTGTCAACGCTCCCGTGTTTCCTTGAGTCTGCCTCCACTATTGCTACCCGCTATTCTCCGTGATCAACAGTGCCTGTTCAACTCTGCTCTCCCGTGTCCCATCGTTACTGCACCTGCTGGTTGCTATTGGCTACCTCCGTGTTCCCGCAGAGACCCGCTGCTGCTACTCCTCAGCACTACTCATCCATCTACTGCTGATCCGCTCTCCACGCTTTCCTGTGTTCCCTGCTGGTCTACCTACCCGTGCGCTGCACCTACTAGACCACCGCTTCACCCATCCAGGGACTTCGCATCCTGCCGGCCTCCTGCCGTTCAGGTATCTCTGCACTCCTGTCTGACTGCCTCCTGAACCACGGTATGCATACTTCTCATTGACTGTGCTGTGTATTGCATACCTTGCTGGACTGTGTTGGTTCTCCTCTGGAGTGTGCTATCCGCTGAGTCTATTGCCATCATTGACTGTGTTATCTTATGCTGGACTACTTCAAGAGACTTTCTATATTGGCAGTATTGTTCAGTCATCTATACATTTATATTGTGCATATCACTGTGGTTCAAAGTCAAGGTGCCCGTGTATATCTTGTGTTGCAGTCTCTCCCCGTGCACCTCCTCACATATATATTCAGTGGTACAACTTGCTGAAGGCAGACCACTGATCCCTGTTTCCTGTATCACCTGTTCCAGTATCCTCTCACATAGCAGTGGTACAACTTGCTATCGCAGACCACTGACTACCCGGATACCTCCACTTGGATTCCACTCCTTCACTCAGACAGCGGTACAACTTGCTATCTGCAGACCGCTGACTCTCATCACCCCCTCGTTTCTGTTGGACATTCCTCCTCACTATAGCAGTGGTACAACTTGCTACCGCAGACCACTGACTACCTTCACGTGTCCTTTGTCCATACAGTTCCTCGTGTATTACTACCTCCATATTGCCAGTGCTGCTAGTCATAGACTTTCCTGAGCATCTCATCACCTGCTATTTCCTGTTCCGTGATCACCCTGCTACCAGAGTACCATATTACCACCTATACTGCTCTGGTAAGCCTATCACCTGGTGATCCCTGGGTAAAGACTCCTAGTGCCCGTGACAGTAAGATCAGGCCATGACAGACCCAGATACGGAACCTACCGCTAAGGAGATGCTGCAGCATCTGGTCAGCCGTGTGGAGCAACAGGATGCTCGCCAACAGCTGTTACTTCAATGTTACCAATCGTTAACCTCCCAAGGAACATCTGGACAGACTGTTACAGCTAATATTGAAGCTCCTGTGCTTGCCTCCGTTTCCCCAGTGCCATCCCAGGTGTCTACAGCTCCTACGCTTCACCTGCCTACTCCGTCAAAATATGACGGGGACCCCAAAACTTGTAGAGGTTTCCTTAACCAATGTTCAGTCCATTTTGAACTCCAACCTCAAAATTTTTCTACCCATCGTTCCAGAGTGGCCTATCTTATCTCATTGTTTTCTGGACAAGCCCTGGCTTGGGCCTCCCCTCTGTGGGAGAGAAACGATCCAATTCTACAAGATAGTGCCAAATTCATTTCCACGTTCCGAAGTGTGTTCGATGAACCAGGTCGTGTGACTTCCGCTGCTTCCAGCATTCTTCGTTTGCGACAAGGCTCCCATACAGTAGGACAGTATGTCATTCAATTTAGGATCCTAGCCTCTGAACTTCAGTGGAACACTGAAGCATTAGTTGCCGCCTTCTGGCAGGGGCTCTCCGATAAAATTAAAGATGCACTGACTACCCAAGAGCTTCCTTCGTCACTAGAAGATTTGATCTCTCTTTGCCATCGTGTAGATATGAGATTTCGTGAAAGAGAGTCTGAGAAAACAACGGCTGTCAAAGCACCTCTTCGTTCAAACCCTCAATTTCGTCCAGCTCCATCCTCTGTGATTCCCATGGAGATAGGACGTTCCAAATTATCTTCAGAGGAGAGGAGACGAAGAGTAAAGAATAGACTCTGTATCTATTGTGCTGATTCCACGCATATGCTCAGCTCTTGCCCTAAGAGATCGGGAAATGCCAGGCCCTAACTAGTTCTGGAGAGGTGAAGTTAGGGTCCCTGGAGTCCTCTCCATCGTTTATGAAATCTAAAGTCTGCGCTTTTGAGGTTACGATCTCCTTTGCTACCAAATCCTTTGAGTCCCAGGCATTGATTGATTCCGGAGCAGCAGGAAATTTCATTTCTAAATCACTAGTGAATCAATGGTCCCTACCAGTGATCACTTTAAAAACACCCATTACTGTGACGGCTATAGATGGATCACGTCTCATCAACGGTCTCATCACCCAGAGTACGTCTCCAGTAACCCTTCAGATTGGTGCACTACACCATGAAGAAATTTCGTTTTTAATTCTTCCAGTTACGACAAGTCCGATTGTCTTAGGCCTTCCATGGCTTCAGTGTCACTCTCCCCAGATTGACTGGCGCACTCCTCAAGTTATGTCTTGGGGGTCTGAATGTCACCAGCGTTGTCTTTCTCAAGTTATTCCTCTTAAAGTACAGCAATCTTCCATCGCATATTCCTCCCCGGGACTCCCTCCTCAGTATGCTTCATTTGCCGATGTGTTTGATAAAGCTCAGTCTGAACGTCTTCCTCCTCATCGTTCTTGGGATTGTCCGATCGACCTTCTACCTGGCAAGACTCCTCCCAGGGGCCGGGTCTATCCTCTCTCGTTACCTGAAACTCAAGCCACATCTGAGTACATACAGGAGAATCTCCAGCGCGGCTTCATTCGACCTTCCACCTCTCCCGCTGGAGCTGGGTTCTTCTTCGTCAAAAAGAAGGATGGATCATTACGCCCTTGTATAGATTTTCGTGGACTCAACGCCATTACTATCAAGAATCGGTATCCCATTCCGCTGATCACTGAGCTATTTGATCGCATCAAGGGAGCTCGGATATTTACTAAGTTGGATCTTCGTGGTGCCTACAATTTAATTAGAATCCGTTCCGGTGACGAATGGAAGA